>NW_026006821.1:0-4550 GCF_001458135.2 Marmota marmota marmota
AAAAAAAAAAAAAAAAAAAAAAAAAAAAAGAAAGACTAGAAAGTCATAAGTTCTACCTTGATCCTTCTGAATATAAGGTAAAATTCTTCAGTAGCCTATCTAGTACATATGTAAATTGGGACTCAGTGAATTGAGTCATCACTTTTCATACAAATGGCTTTATCAGGCAAAATGTGGAAGAAAACACTATGAGAAATAGTGTACCTAGAGAAAAGCAGAGAAAGTTTTGTGTCTTTTAAACAGTTCCATTTTAAATATATGCCCCCTAATACTCATTATTAAAAGCAAGCATGTTTTTACTTTCTTCAGAAAAAAATATGAAATTTTATTATTGTATTAAATAAGTGACAGAAAGTTCTACAAGGCCACATTTCATAAGAGACTATTCACAAATAGTTTTGGCTTTTCATTTGTAATAAACTGATAATTTATAGTCATATATATTTATGTGGTACAAAGTGATGTGATGATTTAGGAATACAGTGTGGAATGATTAATGAAACTAATTAACGCTTCATATCACCTCAAATAACTTACTATTTTTTGTGGTGAGAATATTGGAAATTTAGTCTCAATGATTTCAAAATGGACATGACTATGTTTAATTATATGCACAATGCTGTGCAATATCTCAAAAATATTCTTATTCTTCTCTCTAGGGCTTTGTACTTTTAGGGGATAGACAGATGTGAATTACAGGGAAATAAGGTTGAGAGAATAATTCTGTAAAATGGGCCCAGTGTGTTGGCACCCACATATTTTCTTTTCCAAGAAGGAATTTACCTGCAGCCCTTCCTGACCTCAGTAGACAGGATATGTCACATTCCTTAGCAAACTACCTGGCAACTGCAGGAGAAATGCAGGCCCAAGATAATGTCAATGGGAGGAACCCAGGAGATTTTTGTGACCAGATCCTGAAACTTTAGGAGATGATATTTCCTCCTAACCTAAGATCTGTAAGAATGTATGGTCAAGAATCCAATTAGAACTGATCAACACGGGCCAATGTGACCTAGTGATGCCATCACAGTGGGGACTTGAAAGTTTTATGTTACCCTGCTGTCATTCAAAAGTCAAGAGGTGAACCTGGGTGGGACTCTCTAGAAACTATTTTGGGATCCTCAACAAATCTTGAGTGCAGGAGAGGTACATTGTCCCTATCCTCTCTGAGAGGACCAACTCCCTTGAGTGTGTCTCCTTCCCCCTTTCCTATCCCTTACAACTCATTTCTGCTACTTTGAGCAAAATATCTGAACTTTTTCTGACTTGATCACATGAATTGGGGTCTTCACGGTGTCTCAGTGTCTTGGAAGGCCCCAGCTCTGTAACATTACCTTTGACCAACATGTTCTCATTTCTCCTATGTCCCCTAGCCTTTGATAGCCACAAGTTTACTCTCTGTTTCTCTTTATTAGCTTGATTATTTATGTTAGTTTCTGGAATTTGATCATTCTGGAGTTCACACTTAAATGAAGACACCAAGTACTTGTCTATGTGCCTGGCTTACATCAGTTAGCACAATGTTCTACAGTGCTATCCATGGTATTTCGAATGGCAGATTGTTATTAAGGCTAATTAGTACTCCATTGTGTGTGTGAATGAGATTGCCTTTAGCCATTCGTTGGTTGATGGATACCCCGGTTGATTCCATGTGAAGACAGGAGGGCAGACATCTCTTCCACATACTGATTTCAACTCTTTTTGATAAACACCCAGAAGTGGGATTGCTGGATCATATGGCAATTCTATCATTAGTTTTTGAGGAACTTTTGTACTATTTTTTTCTAATGTCTGTACTAACTTACATTTCCTCTGATGGGGTTCAGTGTTCTTTTTTCTCTGCATCCTCACCAGCACTGATTGTCTTTTATCTTTTTTGATAATAGTCATTAGAATAAGCGTGAAATTACACCTAGATGTGGTTTTGATTAATATTTCCATAATTATTAGAGATGTCTAGTTTTTCTTTGTTTTTATTTTTCACGTATCTGTTAGTAATATGTGTTGTTCTCTTTTAAGAAATGTCTATTCATGTTCCCTCCTCATTTTTCAAATGAATCATTTGTTTGCTTTCTGCAGAGCTGTTTGAGTTTCTTATACATTTTGAATATTAACCCCTTATCAGATGTATGGCTTGAAAATATTTTCTTCTGATCCATAAGTTGTATCTTCACTCTGTTAATTATCTCCTTTGTTGTACAGAGATTTTTATTTTGATGTTTTCCCATTTGCATGTTTTCACTTTTGTTGCCTACACTTTTGGGGTCAAATCTGAAAAAAATCACTACCTAGACCAATGTTACACTGTTTATCCCCTACTTTTTCTTCTAGTAGTACTCTTTCTTCTTTCTATTAGGGTAAAAAAAAATCTAAAAAAAAAAATTCTTTAAGGTTTTGTTTTAAGCACAATGCAGCATAAAGATGATTTGAATTTCCGAACATTAAACTGACTGTTAGTAACAATCACCTTGTTATGGACCTTATTGGAAAATCTGTATGGTAACATTCACTTGAGTATAGTTAATATTTGAATTTTTATTATTTGAAGTAATATAATCAATGGTTTTTTTGTGGGTAGTGTACCAGGGTTGAACTCAGGGGCACTTAAACACTGAGCCAAATCCCCAGCTTTATTTTGTATTTTATTTAGAGACAGGGTCTCAATTACATTGTTTAGTGCCTCACTGTTGCTGAGGCTGGCTTTGAACTTGTGATCCTCCTGCTTCAGCCTCCAAGACGCTGGGATTATGGCTTGAGGCACTGTGCCTAGCATCAGTGGGCATTTTTTTTTTTTTTTTTTTAGTTTTCATGAGATCTATTGACTACCAACTTGTCAGAATGCATGCATAAAAAGCATTAGTATCTTTTGAAGAAAAATCTCTTGCTTCTGTGAGAACATGAAACCAATAGTTAGTAAATTATGCAGAGGAATAGACCTGGACTCTCCTATCTCACTAACTATGTCTGCTTCAAATTGCCTGTCCAGATCACATAGACTATTTTTTTCTGCCTTCTGGTTGAATTATTAGGTTCTAAACAATTTCTCTGGAAAACACATTACATTATTCAAAAGTTCTATAAACGAGGGCATGAACTAGCCCGAATATGTACTAGCTGACACAAATGTCAGAAGTGGCTTTGATGATTGAGGTGGTAACATGTTTTTGCTGTTGTTTTGCATTTTCAAAAATGGTAAAATTCTTAGTCAAGTTGTCTTTCATACCTGAGATTTTTGGAAAAAAAAAGAATTTGGAAATACTCCCTTTTTTTCTATTTTGTGAAATAGCTTGAGAAGTATTGGTATTAGTTCTTCTTTAAAGGTTTTGTAAAACTCTGCTGTATACCCATCTGGTCCTGGGCTTTTCTTGGTTGGTATTCTTTTGATGGCTTCTTCTATTTCCTCAATTGATGTTGGTCTGTTTAAGTTGTGTATATCCTCTTGACTAAATCTGGGCAGATCATATGACTTAAGAAATTTATCGATGCCTTCACTATCTTCTATTTTATTGGTGTATAAGGTTTCGAAATAATTTCTAATTATCTTCTGTATTTCTGTAGTGTCTGTTGTGATATTGCCTTTTTCATCCCGTATGCTAGTAATTTGGGTTCTCTCTCTTCTTCTCTTCGTTAGCATAGCTAAGAGTCTGTCAATCTTATTTATTTTTTCGAAGAACCAACTTTTAGTTTTGTCAATTTTTTCAATTGTTTCTTTTATTTCAATTTCATTGATTTCAGCTCTGATTTTAATTATTTCTTGCCTTCTACTACATTTGCTTTGTTTTGCTCTTCTTTCTCAAGGGCTTTGAGATGAAGTGTGAGATCATTTATTTGTTGGTTTTTCCTTTTTTTGAGGAATGAGCTCCAAGCAATGAATTTTCCTCTTAGAACAGCTTTCATTGTGTCCCATAGATTCTGATATGTTGTGTCTGTGTTTTCATTTATCTCTTTTAAGCTGGTGGGACTGCAAACTGGTGCAGCCAATTTGGAGGGCAGTATGGAGATTCCTTGGAAAGCTGGGAATGGAACTATTCCCCTTCTTGGACTATATCCAAAAGACCTAAATAGAGCATACTACAGGGACACAGCTACATCAATGTTCATAGCAGCACAATTCACAATAGCTAGACTGTGGAACCAACCCAGATGCCCTTCAACAGATGAATGGATTTTAAAAATGTGGCATTTATACACAATGGAATATTACTCAGCATTAAAAAATAACAAAATCATGGCATTTGCAGGGAAATGGATGGCACTAGAGCAAATTATGCTAAGCGAAGTTAGCCAATCCGAATGTCTTCTCTGATATAAGGGAGGTGACTCAAAACAGAGTAGGAAGGAAGAGCATGAGAAGAAGATTACCATGAAACAAGGAAAAGAGGAGGGAGGGAAAGGGAGGGAGAAGGGGAATTGCACGGAAGATGGAAGGAGACCCTCATGGGTTCACAAAATACATATACGATGTTGTGAGGGGGAAGGGAAGAAAAGTGAGAAAGAGAGAGAGAGAGAGAGAGAGAGAGAGACAGAGAGAGAGAGATAAGTGTCACAGT
>NW_026006822.1:0-4549 GCF_001458135.2 Marmota marmota marmota
CTACTGTTTTCTCTTTGTTTTCCACTATACAAAGTCTAATCTGGGACAGAAAAGATCCATTCTTTATAGGACATATCAGGGCACATACAGGATTGCCTGGAGCCCTTAGTTTGGGCAATGATTTAGCAGATAAAACTACACATGACATACATATTTTATCTACATTAGAAGAAGCTACAAATTTTCATAAAAGGTTCCATGTCAATGCTAATACTTTAAAAAGTGTTTTAAAATAACTAAGGAACAAGCTATACAAATAATAAAATAATGTCAAAATTGTGTGACCTTTTTACCACAAGTTAATCTTGGAATCAATCCTAGAGTACTGATACCTAACCTATTTGGCAGATGGATGTCACACTTGCCAGAATTTGGAAAATTAAAATATTCACATGTTACAGTTGATAATTCTTCTGGATTTTTGATGGGCTCCATTCATGCCAGAGAAAAAAACTAAAGATATTATAGCTCATTGCTTACAAAATTTTGCTACTGTGGGTGTTCCAAAACAGTTAAAAACAGATAATGGCCCTGGCTATATTTCTACCTCTTTTAAGCAATTTTGCTCATTATTTGGCATTACTCATATAACAGGAATCCCATACAATCCACAGGGACAAGGCATAGTTGAAAGAGCTCATCAAACTATTAAAATGTACTTATTAAAGCAAAAATAGGGAATTGGGAAGGGGTATATATCCCCAAAAAATAAACTTAAAATAACCCTTTTTACTCTAAACTTTTTAAATTTGGATTCATCAGGGCTTAGTGCTGCAGAAAGTCACATGTGTCCAAAAAATGTACATAAGCCCAAGGTACTTTGGAAGGATATTCTAACAGGACAATGAAAAGGTCCTGACCCAGTGATTGTCAGGAGTCGGGGGTCTGTTTGTGAGTTTCCACAGGGAGAACAGCAGCCAATTTGGATTCCAGAGAGACTAACTAAAGCGATTTCTACAGACCAAATGAAGATGACTTGGCTCAAATCCATAACAGCTGATATCCAGAACTCCAGTTTAGCTCTTCTTACATCTGCGACAGTGGTTCTCCCACACCTGGAGGCTAATGAATAATGAACACCATTAAGGCCTATTTCAAATGTAAGAAAACCTTGGGGCTTGCTTGTAGGAATACCTTCAGACCCATATGCAAGTTACAGGAAGAAGGATGGGATATCAAAAGAAGAGTCAAACCCAGGTGGTAACCAGGATGCTTTTTTCAATATCTATTTTATTATTGCCCTCTCCCACATCATGAAGTTCTATTTTTTTTTTTTTTGAGCTCATACAGATCTAGGTTAATGTTTTTTCTGATTAGTTCTATTTTTTTGATTGTGGAGTTTTTAAGCATAGCAATGGATATTTCACCTGTGAAAAGCTACAAGGCCTTTACTACTATGTTATGTGTTGTATTTATTGTGTTATGTGTGCACACTTGTGTTTTGTGATTTATGTCTGTATGTGCATATGTCCATATATCATATATGAGGAGCGCTCATGAAAAAATGGATCCAAATATTTTTTTTTTATTCACGTGATTTAAATTGTTTAATTTATACTGGGTAGACAGCTGTTGAGGATTGTTTTAAAATGTGAACAAAAAGGAGGTTAACAGATCTGTTTGTTTAATTTCACCTTTCCTTTTCATTATATCTAATTCTATTCAGGATACTAAATTGTTTAGAAAATTGCTTTTCTTTTAGTGCCTGCTGGAATGTTACATAATTTTTTTTAGCCATCATTGCCAGAATTCCTATCTTCATCCCAGTGCCAGTGAAGACAAAGATAAAATCATACTACAGCTTCTGCAATAGCTATCACAACAAACTGTATAAACTGATGCATCAATGAATAATGTAACTCAACAAGTGATACTTAATCAATAAGTCGATTTACTTTGGGAGGAAATGGACATATTAATGGATTCCTCTGCTTTGAACTACTTGCAGAACTTGCCTGGACTATGTATCACTTGTATGCATTTTGAATTATCTGTTGGTGCAGCGAATTGTGGTAGTGCCAGGGTATCTTTGCTGATGGTGTCATCGATGTTACAATTTTTCCAAAAGGAGCCGTCAATGGCTTGATATCGTGGCATTTTGTATCCTCCCCTTTCTGCTTGTAGCAGGTTGTTTATGGTGTTTGTGTAAAAACCACTATCCACAAGTATGGCTAAATGCTGGACCGGTAGTCAATGATGGGTAAGATCCACTTGCAATGGTACCAACCTAAGACAGGAGGCTGATGCTTTGAGGTCAGCTCATCCAATGACGGGTAAGGACCATATGTAGTATTGGACAACCTAAGACAGGCTTGGTCCCTAAGCCACATACTTGTTGTTTAATTAAACAGAAGGGGGGAGCTGTTGGGAGCCACAACCAAGTCGGGATGGCGACTGGCATTTTGCCAGAAGGAGTGGTTGTGAGGTAACGACGATTAAGTTAAGCTGTGTATAATTGTTGGGATGATGACTGGTTGCTCTGGCTGGATGATGCTGAATTGAGACAAGCTGTGTGTTCAGTTGTGTGTGTAGACCTCTGCTGTCCGGCAATAGGGCAGCTCCTGCTACCTTGGGTGTACGCTATTTTTGAGTTCTCATGGAGTTCCCGTTTAGTTCCCGTTTGTTCTCGCGGAGTTTCGTGGAGTTCTGGAGAGTTCCCGTTGGGTTCTGGCAATAAAGTAGTTCCTGTTTGAACCTACAAGTGGCTTGTGACCTCCCAGTTATTTTTGTGCCCAGCCAGACTGCGGCAATAACCCTAGCCATAAACCTAGGCTCAGCCTTAATATTAACCCTAGCTCTAATCCTAGCCCTAATTAAGCCCTAATTCTAACCCTAAATCTAACCCTAACACTAAGACTAACTCTAAATCTCACCCTAGCCCTATCCCTAGTTCTAACCCTATCCCTTATGATAACTCAATCCCTAGCCCTAACCCTTGCCCTAACCTTCGCTGTAGCCCTAAACATAGATCTAACCCTAACTCTAAATCTAACCCTAACCCTAAGCCTAAAAACACCGTAACACTAGCTCTAACCCTAACGCTAATTTGAAAACTAGCCCTAACCCTAGTCCTAGCCCTCAAGCAAAACTGAGCCATAGCACTGACCCTAACCCCTAACCTAAGTCAAAACATAGCACTACAAACATAGCCCTAATTCGAGTCCAAACCTTAGCCCTAGAATTAATACTAACCCTGACTCTGACCTTAACACTAACCCTAGCCCTAAAAATCACTCTATCCCTAAACCTAATCCTAACACTAGACCTCAACCTAAACCTAACCATAAAACTAGCCCTAATTGTAATGCCAGTTCTTAAATTAGCCATAGCCCTAAACCTAACACTAAACCTAGCCCTAATCCAAGGCCTAACCCTGGCCCTAACCCTAACCCTATCCTTAGTCCTAATCCTAGCCCTAATCCTATTTCTTACACTTAGTCAAACCCTCACCCTATTGATACCCTAGTCCTAACCATAATTCTATGCCTATCCCAAATCCTAACTCTATTATTAGTCCTAACCCTAGCCCTCATTCTAACTCTAAACTTAACCCAAACGCCGACCCTTATTCTGACCCTAACACTAAACCTAGGTTTAAACCTGACCCTAACCCTTATCCGAAACCTAACACTAGCCCTACCGGTAACCCTAACCCTAAACCTAACGTTAACACTTGCCCTAGACCTAAATCTAATCCTAAATATAGCCATTACCCTAGCCTGAGCCCTAACAATATCCCTTAACCTAAAACAAACACTAACTCTACCCCTAGACCTAACCCTAGTCCTCATTCTGGACCTAAACCTAAACCTAATCCTATCCTGAACCCTGACATTTACCCTAACAAAAACCCTAGCTCTAAACTTATCTTAACCCCAAAAGTAACCCTAACACTAGACAGACTCTAAATCTAGCCATAACCATAACTCTAGATCTTACATTACCCATATACCTAACACTAGCCCTAAACCTCACACAAAACCTAGCCCTAATTACAGCCCTAAACCTAACCCTAAGCATAACCCTAGCCCTAACCCTAACCCTAACCCTAACTCTCGTTCTAGCCCTAACCCTAGCTCAAACCCTAAAACTTACCCTAAATATAACCCTAGCCCAAACCCTAAACCTCACCCTAAATCTAGCCGTAATCCTAACTGTAATCATAGCCCAAACCCAAGCTCTAACTCTATCCTTTACACTAACCATAACCCTAAAACTAATGCAAACCCTAGCCCTAAACCTAACCCTAACCCTACCCAGCCCAGACTGTAACCCTAACCCTTGACTTAGCCCTAAACCTATCTCAATCTCTAACCCTTACACTTAACCTAACCCTAACCCTAACCCAAGGCCTAACCCTAACCCTAACCCCAGGCCTAATCCTAACCTGAACCCTAGCCCTAACCCTAGCTCAAAACCTACCCATTACTTTAACCCTAATCTTAACCCTAATGATAACACTAGACCTAAAGCTAAACCTACCCTAACCCTAAACATAAACCTAACACTAGAACTAACAGTGAACCTAAACCTAATCCTAAATCTAAGC
>NW_026006823.1:0-4549 GCF_001458135.2 Marmota marmota marmota
TATATATATATATATATTTACTATATAATGGAAACAAACAAATAGTACAGAAACATAAATTTTAAAATGTCAAGAAAAAATTACCAAGCTCCCTTGACTTTGAAATTACTATTCTATTTCATTCAGATTTATTAAATTCTATTCTTTTCCAGTCTATAATAGATCAATTCTAAAAACACAAATCTTACAATTTTTGGCTGGGCACAGTAGCACATACTTGTAAACCCAGTGACTGGGGAGGCTGAAGCAGGAGGATCACAAATTTGAAGTCAGCCTCAGCAATTTAGCAAGTCCCTAAGCAACTTAGCAAGACCCTGTCTCAAAATAAATAAAAATAGAGAGGGCTGGGGATGTAGCTCAATGATAAAGCACTCCCAGATTCAATCCCCAATGTGCACACGCGCACACGTGCACACACAAATCTTTATGACCTGCAACTTGAAACTGTGCATGACTGAACAATGAGAGAAGCCAATTACAGTAGTTCATGTTCCACTTTCCTCTGGTTCAGTCAATGAAGGACTTGCAGCCCCTGAGCCACAGACATTGCCCAAAGTGTGAGGAGGTGACCCAGGATGATCCAATAAGAGCTTTCATGGGAATGCTCAACCTTTGGTAGAGAAAATTGGTGTGTCATTACCTGTCATTAGATTATTGCTTAATTGTGAAAACCTTTGCTTCCAATAATGGTAATTTAAGCATATGAATCCAGGGCAAATGTCCAACGTAGTAGACATCTCTTGTCTCTTACATCTTAATTAAGAGAATTGGATGTCTTAGTCCATTCATGCTGTTTTAGCAAAATACTTAACACTGGGTGATTTTTAAAGAACAAAAATTAATTCTTACAGTTATGAAGGCTGGAAGTACATGATCATGGTGCTGGCAGTTTTTTTGTGTCTGGTGAGATCCCAGTCTTTGCTGTATCCTCACTTGACAGAGGGCAAAAAGGACCTAGATATTTCCTTCCAGAGATATTTCCTTCCAGTTCTTTTATAATGTTGTTCACAACATTCATGAAGCCAGAGCCCTTGTGGACTAATCACCTCCTAGAAGCTCCTTAACATGACTGCATTGGGGACTGTCTAAACATGAATTTTTGAGAAGACACAATTAAAACTGCAGCACATAATAACCAACTAAGAACAAGAAGAAGGCTGGGTATGCAACTCATTGGTAGAGCATTTGCCTGGTGTGCTTGGGGCCCTAGGTTTGATCCCCAGCACAAGAGCAGTGGGGGTGGACCAGGTGACTTATCCTCCCCTGCATTCAAGCTATTTGGATTTGGATTTTTTTCATTTTTGAGCATGTTTGTCTAAAACTAAAACTTACCATGTTATTTTGGCAAGATGAAATGCCAGACACCAGTTTAATGGTCAATAAAGTGGGGTTATTCCAGATTGATTGTGGTCAGTTATTCCTGGATATGAGAAGGATGGTGTCCAGAAGGAGTGTGGTATGGGGAGGAGGAAGCTTGAAAAATGCCATTCACCCACATACACTTCCTTTCTTCCTTCTTTTTTTTTTTTGTGTGTGTGTCCAGGTATTGCTATATTACTGAGGTTTCCAATTCCTGCAGTTAAGCAGTCCTCCTACTTCAGCCTCCAAGTACCTGGGACTACAGGTACACGCCACTGTACGTGGCTTACCCTTTTTTCTTGTTAGGAAGGAATTTAAATATAAATCTCACATCACTCTCAAGTTCTGACCAACCCCTGAGGAGGACATTAATGGAGCATGAAAACATGAAGACTCCCGCTTATTGGGTCATCAATCCTGCCCTTGCATCCAACTAAGGGTTGAAACAGACAAGTTTTGTCCATCATGGCCTCTGCTGTTACCATGAAATTCTTTTTCAAAATATTTTTTTTAGTTGTAGTTGGACACAATATCTTTATTTTATTTATTTATTTTTATGTGGTGCTGAGGATCAAACCCAGCATCTCGCACATGCTAGGTGAGTGCTCTACCGCTAAGCCACAACCCCAGCCCCCCAAATCAGAATTTAACTGCCTTTGATTCCAAGATTTTCCCATGCAGAGGTGAGTATGGATAACAGTGTCTCCCAGTAAATGAAATTAGGCAGAGAACATATGATTTGGGGTATGAGACAGATAAGTTAGTTCTAAGTCTTCCAGGGTTGACAAACATACCACAAAATTGGAAGTTTAAAAGTAGACCTGTCTTGGGGCTGGGGCTGTAGAGTGCCTGCTTTGCATGTGTGAGGCACTGGGTTCGAGCCTCAGCACCACATGAAAATAAATAAAGATATTGTGTCCATTTACAACTAAAATTTTTTTTTAAAGTAGTCTTGTCTTTAATGCTATAAAATTAAGACAACACACCAGGAGATAGGAGGATGGGAAGTCAGTTCAGCCTTCAAAGACTATGTGATCAAAATAGATTTCAGGAAGACAAAATCAAGAAAAACAAGATCATTAAAATGAAACACACTGAGGCAGGGAAATGATCTGCCCTCCTCTAAGATCCAATTAGAAACTTTCCCAGGTAAGGGCCAAATTCCTGGTGGTAAGGGATAAATCCATACATAAATTACTCATTAGAGTAACCTACATTTACCCTTATTTTCTTAGCCTAGTAAAAATCACATGCTGAAGTAGGGACTTAAAGTGTAGTAAGACACACACTGATTGAGGAAACATGTTAAAGAAAACCCCAGGCACAGCTAAAACTCTTATTTCTAAGTATAATGACATTAAGAGACTGGGTCTCTGCCTATCCTGCAGATCCCATAAAAGCTGTACACCTTCATTTTTTTTGTTGGAGTCAGCCTGGGATGACTGTCCCCCATGTGCCACCTCCCTTATGCTCAAGTGTAAAAATAAAAAGCCTTGTGTCTGTGCCAATGTGCCTTTTTACCTGATTCATCTGATAGAGAGCACAAGAACCCTCAGAGTTGGTAACAGGCATACCTGATACCTGACCAGGTATTTTGTCACATACCACTGGGAATTTTGTCTTAAAAACAAATAAGATACATAATTATTGTGCTTGTTGAAATAGCTGGCCTGGCATAATGAATTCTATTCCTTCTAGGAACTGAAAGTCCTTTCACAGATGGAATCCTCTCAGAAAAGTGAAGGGACTTACCCAATGTTATATCACTACTGGGCTAGATTGAACACTAAGACCCAGGTTGATGTGAATCTCATTTCAGTGTCTGATCCATCAGACACAGCATTAGCTTTTAGGTGTTTGAACCTATTAGATGATCATAGAAACTGTGTTTTTCTGCATTAACCTGCTTGATAAGAAATAAGTTAAAATAAATGCAAATGTACTATTCATTTGCATAAGTTACCTTAATCTCTACTTGAGTGATTAATTCAAATGATAATATATAAGTACATTTTTGTTCTCCTAACAAACTCCAACAGCTAGAGGTGTCAGCCATGAGGTTGAGTTTTGAGGGCTGCTTCTGCTTTTCTCTCTGCCTGAATTCTTTCTTCTGTCCTCAAACCAATCTAATTTTGACTCTGCAGGTATATGGTTTTGGTGGGCAGGGGGGAGGTAGATGGATTACAATGAAAGTATTAAGTGTTATATTTATCTCATATTATTGTTTGTAGCAGTAATTTATTCATTTAACTTTTAATGCATTAAAAATAAAAACAAAACAACAAAGAAGGAAGACTTCAGGAATGATCTGACCTGAGTTTGTTTCATGGGGAAGCAAGAGGAAGGCCAATTACAAGTGGGGCATCCTGTGTTAACGGTACACATTTGTTATTTTTCTTGTTCGTCAGTGACAAGGAATGGGAAGTCTGGAAGTTCATCAGTATTTAAATCCTGAAGATTGCTACAGAGGCTGTGATTTGGCTGTCTGGACTGCTTGCTGCAAAGGTTGTGGGTTAAAGTTCTATTGTCATATGCTCTGATCATTATCCCTTATACATTCAGTTTCTCAGGAAGATAAATTAATCATTCTTTTATTCAGCTTCAAATATAGTTTCATTTTTTTATTCATGAAAAAATATTTCTGTGTGTCAGAAAAAAGGAGAAATTTCCATTATTTGGGGAAAATGTCCTAATTTTTTTCTAAAATGCTGTAGTCAACCCTCCATACAATATTTGAGCATTCATTCCATTCAATTGGCTGGGTTTACATTCTTGCAACGGTATTTAAAAGCAACATTGTCGAGTCTCCTCCCTCAGACCGCCCAATCTCCCCCCCACCACACACACAAAATAAACCCTTGTGGTTTTCATTAAAATTCTTTTTTGATCAACTTCTCAACAAGAGGAAAATGACAAAGGGGTTCAGAGAGGTGAGGGGATACCTGCTCAAGAAAAGTGGGTGGCAAGCAGACGTCAGTTAGTAGGCGGGGTGTGTCGAGCTCCAACTCTGGAGCTGGGAAGTTCACGTGACCTGCCAGTTGTGGTGCCCGCCCTTCTTCCCTTCGGTGTTGCCCGGGAGCCATCCGCTCCGGTCCGGTCTTCTAATTGTTGCTTCAGCTTCTTTCAGGTCAGCGTGAGGGCGTTGCACCTTGCTAACGGGACCCCAGGGTGGGTACCGACGAGGGGAAGG
>NW_026006824.1:0-4547 GCF_001458135.2 Marmota marmota marmota
ACCAAAAAAAAAAAAAAAAAAAGAGGAGAACTGGGTTTGTTTCTCATAGGGGAGCAGGAACAAGTCTCAAATTTCTGAGTTCTCGATGATACTCATGGCTGCAGCCTCTAAGGAATTCAGCAGCCTGGCTGCCCTGAAGTTATAGCCCAGAAATCAGTGTTCTTCCACAGCTTGGCATGTGGGTCCAAGTGCCTGTCCAAGTGATTCCTGCCCGGACATCTGCTCCCTAGCTACAACCAGCTTGCCTTTTCCACTCCCTGCTGTACCAAGCATTTTGTCTGTCTTCACATTCAGAGCCGCTTCTGCTGTATTTGCTACTAGAGATTGCAGTTTCTATGTAACTCAAGGGCAGGAAAGCACGTTGATTGCATGGCTCTTACACTTAATGACTAGGCCTCGGCTCTTATGGAAATTTTTGTGTATGGAAGCCAGGATGTTGATAGCTAGAAGAGGCAGTTTCAAAATTCTTCTTCATTTGTTTGTTTGCAGCAGGTGTGGTCTGTCCATCCTGGTACTAGCAACTCCTTTTTTTTTTTTTTCTTTATTTAAGGTATAATTCTGGAGAGGGAAAAATTTTCTCATTTACTGAGCACCATTTGGTGATCACAAATGCTATGGAGTAGTAAATGCCAGGTATTGAGCAAGTCACATTACCCAATATCTATCTAACCTTCACAAAAAGCCCACGAAAGTTGGAAATGATTTGTTCCCAGTTTGTAGGCAAGAAAAGCAATGCTTGAAAAAATTAGGCGATTTTCCAGTCACACAGCCAGTGGGTAGAAGAGCTCTTTCTTTGTCTGATTATGAAGCCTGTGATTTTTCCACTTGGAAACAGAAACTTCTTAGATGTAACACCAGAAACTTGTTTTAAGTCTCATTTAGGTGTTCCTTCATTCTGTTTCATCTTTCTGGTGGTTGCTTTGAATATTTGAATAAGTGATGTCTAAGTAAACATGAGACTAATTACAGCATAGCATTTTCTAAAGCAAATATGCTTCCAGAATTCAAGAATCAGTTAGGGACATTGCAGAATTAAACTAGGTCTTCCTTTTTATTAATATATTTTCCCTGAAATAGGCTTCACTCATTGTTATCCATTCGATCTTAGCCATCTGGTTCCACAGCCAGCGAAGGAAAATGTCAAATTCAACAAAATGAGTAGTACTGCTTGAGTTGAATCATAATTTAACTTTTTTTCCCCCTTGCCCTACAGGATATTTAAACAGTGACATTATTTAATAGTTCTTTCGAAGTTATTACCAATTCCCTACAAACGTTGCCATTTCCTCCAAATGGAAAGACGAGCATTAGGGCAGTGAGTCAAAATATTCCACCCTAATACCTAATGACATATAAATTTGAGAGTTAACATTTACTTAATTGAAGAAGCAGTCATGCTAAGTGCATACTCTGACATATTATCAGGTGTTACAAAGGATCATTTCTGAAGGGAACAAAGTTCTATAAAAGCAAGAGACGGTCATCAAATGAAGCATTATCTAACTCTTTTAAAAGCATCTTCCCTTGAGCAGATTGGCCCAGTAGCTTGGAAATGCTCCATGACGTAGGAATGCATTTCTGTAATCTTTAACAGGAAGGGGCTTGCTGGTTATTCTATTTGCTGTCCTCACATCACTTAGGCGTTCTCTAGCCTTCTCTTCTGACCCCATGAACTGGATCTCTCAGGTGACATTGCTCTGTGGCTTCTAGGTCAATTTTGCTAATGGAAGGGTTCTACAGCAAGAGATCAAAGGTCATAGGGAGAAAGAGCAACCCGAGTCTCTTAACTGTTCTCTCCATGTCTTGAAATGTGGTGGTTCTGGCAAGAGGCCCCTCCTCTCAGGCCTCACTGCCCTCTGGCACCACTGGCTTCTCTCCTGAGACTAGCAGGCCTAGGGGAGAAAATGGTTCACAACTGCTAGGCTCTGTATGTCTCCCTTGCTTACTGGTGTCTCTTTTTTTTTGCATACTTATTTGACAAAGCTCCCTTTATTAATATCTCTAGTTGGATCATCAAGTTGTATTCTGTGGCATGGACCCTGAGGACATGGGAACAAAATCACTAGAACACCTGTGTCTTTAATTCTGGCACTTCTAGACTGCAGAGTCTTAAATGATCTGCCCTGTTTTTTTGTGCTTCATTTTTTTGTTTTCTGTAAAATGAGAATAATAATGGTACCTAGCGAGTACGATAAAGTACATTAAGGAACATCACTGTATTGCTTGGTTAAAGAGAGGAGAAAGCTTGTTTTTCCTGTTTGAGTTGGTACAAGTGTGGTCTGTATTAATCCATGACATGGTATCCTCAGAATGATTTCTTCTTCCCTGATGCCCTACTCTGTGGTATTGTAGAAGAGTTTATTAGTAACTACTGGAAGCAGAATAGGTGAGCTCCAATTCACGAGTACAGATGTCCTCTCCAGGATCCAGTAACAATAAGATAACCACAGCATAACTGGTGTATGTGTAAAAAGGAAATGGCAGTTTTGTTTGATTCTGAAGCTCTCGTGCATTGTTACCAAAATAATGGAACACAATTCCTGGAGGGATTATTTAGGAAACAAAAACATTGCAACAGTGTAGTGTGCAGGAAGCCTTATGATTTGTACATCGGGGAAATAATTAGTAGGAATAGGGAGTTAGTCCTTGATTTATGAGATATTCTGTATGTGATACTGTGCAGGTAGCTTTCTGGGTCCTCTGACCCGTAGCTTCATCACCCAGAGCTTTTTATACCAAGATATCTCCGATCCATTGCTGATTTTTGGGTCAAATGACACAGGCTTAGTGAGACCCCCCAGAGAAGATCAGAAAAGCAATGAATAAGGGCTGTATATGAAGGAACATAGAGAGTCCAGGAGTGCTGTTTGCTTTTAGGTCAAATGAAGGTGAAAGCAGTCCAATGGAGCACAACCATTGGCCAGCAAATTCAGTTGTGTCCTAAACAGCACAAGGCTGCAATGATCTGATTCGGTCTCTCACTGGTGTGAGAATACCAACCAGAATCCTGTTGAGATGCATTTTCCCTTCCCTTCCCAACTTTGGTGCTATATCATCACCCTCAACCCAGCAAAGAGACGTGGAATTAGATATCTATGCTGTGTCCTCTTGATTTGCTGTTAGAAGGAGTTTTTCCCAGAGTCAAGGAGGACAAGAGAAAACAGCTGCTGCCTGTCCAGATCTTTCTTTATTCTGTTGTGATGATGATAAATCATTTTCCTTCTGCTGCTTCTCATGCCTTGGGCTTCAGGCTCTGTTCACTGTGCATTGCTTCTTCATTATTTTCTCTCAAGTTTATGTTTGTTTGCTTATTTTCCATTATGTCCCTTTGCAGGATGCTTGTAGGGAGAGGGAGATAAGGAGGTTTCTTTATCAACACAATCACTGACTGTTATGAGGCACCAAATGTAGAATACAAGGACAGGCAGAGATGTGTCAAATAGGCTTCCTCTCCTAGAGGGCTATGTTGACAATAGGACCTAAAAAAGGTGAAAAAACAAGATCTGAAGACATAGTAGGCAAACAAAGCATGCAAAGAACAAAGGAAGGTTAATTCCATATATCGCCCATTGCCAACCAAGTGATATGTGTTTTATAAGAGGGGCATTAGCCTGTCCTGATACCCCTTGGCAGAGAACTGAGCCCCTTTTACAGTTGAGTAAAATGAAATCAGAGAGAAAAGATGGGCTCCATAGAATCTGATTTGCTAGATCCTGTTGCTGCTTCTGTGAGGGGAAAGGTAATACGTGGATTGAACAATAGGTTTTCAGGGAAGACATGTTTATTGAGACTTCTCACTGTTATCTCAATTCGGATAAGTGAACCCACTTCATAAAGGCTCAGCAGTTGTTCCCAAAATGTGGTCCCCAGACCAGCAGCTTCAGCATCATCTGGGAACTTGTTGAAAATGCAAAACTTCAGACCCCAATCCAAACCTACTGAATCAGAATCTCTTGGTGTGGGGATTTGGCATTCAGTGGGCCCTTGGGTTTCAGAACCATTGACCCAGGAGGACAGAGTGTTCCAGGTGGGATAGGAAGTGGGCAGTCAGAGGCAGAGAGGCAATGCGATGAGGCTTCAGAGCTCTGAGACGGCAGCGTGCATACCTCCCTGGGCACAAATCGGCCTTGAATAGCACTCTGTTGTTTGCTTCAAAGTCTAACTGGTGTCCCATTAAGGCTAAAATGTGAGGCCCAGGCTAGGCTCCCACAGACTCAGTGTTTGCACAGTCTCACCTTGCTGGGGTCCCAGCCCAGAGGGCTTCCTCCTCCTGAGGGTTTAGGGAGCTGTCTGGGCTGTCTGGGCTTTGTGGAGGAGCTCCCCTGAAGCCTTATGAGGAAATTCAGGCAATGAGCTCCCTGATATCTTAAAGTGCTCTTGCTCCATTTGAGTGCATATAAAGCCCTTTTAACCATGATGGAAAGCAGGTACTACCCTTGAAGGCCTTGGGGTGAAGGGTAAAATTAACAAGTGAAGGATCTGAATCATTTCTCTCGCTACCCTGGAGCAAGCCGTTAAAAAAAAAAAAAAAAAAAAAAAAAAAAAAA
>NW_026006825.1:0-4546 GCF_001458135.2 Marmota marmota marmota
GAACAACAAAACAATAGGACTCCACAGAGGAATTTCATAACACTACCCCCTCATCATTGTAAGTGTGGAATGGTACCTGTTTATTCCTATAAGAATCCCTCTTTGTATCAGGGGGCACACTCTCTCTCAGGATTTTTGTTTAGAGAGCCATGGATCATTAAAACGGGCAGCAGATTTTCAGAAAGCAAAGGAGAGATTTTGAAATACAAATGGTGTATTCTGAAATCTCATCATGAAATTGTCACTTTGAATATTTTTCTATCATGTATAATCACTAAGGCTATAAACCTGAAAATGTTTCTTAATTGTTCAGTGATTCTGAACATGCCATCAGGTAAGAGAATGAAATAGGAGAAGGCTGAAAAGTTGCCCATATTTTTTGTTAATGCATGATCTGTCTGCTTATTGGCATTATCGCCAATTGTTCAGGATTTAAAGCTGGTTTCATATCTTATGATGATTCCTCATCAAATAGATTTTGAAAGCATTTTACTTCCCACATCTTTAGTGATATACTTCATTATCAATTTAACATGCCTCATTTTTTAAATATTCCTCAAGGCAAACCTGTAATCTCTAAATAGTGAAATTGTAGGGAAAGAAACCATGCCATACAGAGGAATGTGAGATCTAATATTCTTTAGAAGTTAGGAAAAAATTGTTTATTCTTTGACTACTTATTGGTTTTATTTTGTTCTGTTATCAAATAGATTTTTGATGCAATTTTATTGGGTCACAGAAGCAAGATTTATGTTTGGCAGATCACTTGTTTATTTCAAAGGGTGATAAAATTTTTGAACTATATACACTATGCATGGCTATTAAGAAAGTTATTCTGAATTATTGGAAGACAGCTCTTCCTGGCAGTATAATAGAAGTTAACTTCCCAAAATCTTCTCCAAAATAAAGCTAAAAGTCCCAGAGGTTCCCAGGAAGGAGTCATTCACTTTTTTACTCAAATCAGCTTCTTCTTTCCTCTGACTGTTCAAACCTCAAATGATTCTTCTTTTTTAGAAAACACCTCAATGTCTGCATCTCTTCAGATTTCCTTATAGTTCTTTTTCTTCTTTCAGTGCCTGCCCCATCTACAAGTTCCCCACATGTCCTT
The DNA here is from genome assembly GCF_001458135.2 of Marmota marmota marmota. Lineage (NCBI taxonomy): Eukaryota > Metazoa > Chordata > Mammalia > Rodentia > Sciuridae > Marmota > Marmota marmota. The sequence continues at coordinate 1,109 of NW_026006825.1, forward strand.
TCTCCTCCCTTTCTAATTAGCAAATTAACTCACTGTGCATGTTAAAGGAGAAACGAAGAGCTACTTGGAATTTTGTCTGCTTTTCTCAGTGTAGTTAAATGAGATAAAACCAAGTACTTTACAAATGTTATAGAAGAAAAGATTCAAGAGTTTTCTCAGTAGACAACACTGAGTAGTCAAATACCAGATCTCATAATTAATAATTACAATTCCTCAAGAGTCTCAGCATTCTCAAAGTAAAAAGCTATTATTTCAATTCTGCAAAAGAAATGAAAATTAATGCATTTCTTTAATAGAAGAAAAGAATTTTATTTAATGGGAAAAAAAAGAACAAACAGAAAACACGTTTGCAATTGAGGAGACCTGGAAATTAGTGACATCTTTGGAGACAGCAGATACAAAGCAGACAGACTTCTGGTGTCATGAGAAATGATATAACTGCTGGTGATGCATTAAAGGAACCAAAAGTCAAGGAGGTGATTTCCACTTGAGGTAGAATATTCTTTGATAGTCTATTCCTGAGGACTGAATTTATTTCAGGCAAAATAAAATAAGACTTAAAATGTTTCAAAAAGAAGACAAGATTTTAAGGGATTAAAGGAAAAGATAATTAAGAAGATAACATTAAGTAATGTAAGGTGAAAATTTTAACTCATAAGAGGAAGAAAGTTTATCCAGGGATTTTGGCATCTAAAAAAATGAAAGAAAGAAAGAGTCTGAGGGCAACTAAACAAGAGAAAAACAATAACATTTGTCATAAAAGAAGTGATTTGAGATCCTACTTGAGAAAATACAAGGCTCAAATTGTAGAAGAAACGAAGCCCAATATTGGATATAGCAGTGATAAAATTTCAAATATATCTAGATTAATAATGATTTGTTGGTCTCATTTCCTACTCAAATAGGACTCTGTGACTTTTCCAAGAATGTGGATCAGAAAGAGATGAGCGAGAGAACAGCCTAGCCCCTTTTACTACAGAAAAGTTATTGTCCCGGTTTTAGGGATTGTTCATTTATTTAAGAACTTTATGATCAATAATTCCATCCCTGGCTATTTTTCTTAAGAAAAATTCTTCAGGTCACTTCCCACTCAGTAAGGAGATCACAGGGGTGGTAGAACACTTAAGAAATTATCACCTCATGCAGCTGATTTAGGAGATGAAAAGGAAGTTGTTTTGGAATGTAGATGTTCACAGCTAGAGAAGATGGTAGACTGAAAAACTGCTCTAAATTCTAAAGACAAAGAAAAATATTAATGAAAAATCCATGTAGCCTAAACATTTAAATATTACACAAGATCTGAGGCAGGGTTTCATGCAAAACTCCCACACTCTTCCTCAAAATTTTTTGTCTTGGCAAGAAAATCATCAGTTAGAAAGACTGATTCTCATTAGGAATAAGGTTTCAAAATTACTTCTTCTTTTCTTTTAAGTGATGTTGAATCAGACTTCAGTCATTGAATTTCTTCTCCTGGGATTGACAGACATACAAGATCCACAGCCTTTTCTTTTTGCAGTTTTCCTCACAATCTACCTTGTGAATGTGGCTGGGAATGGAGCCATCCTGATGATTGTCATCTCTGATCCCAGACTCCACTCACCTATGTATTTCTTCCTGGGAAACCTGTCATGTCTAGATATCTGCTACTCCATGGTGACACTGCCAAAGATGCTGGAGAACTTCCTCTCTACACACAAAGCAATATCTTTCATGGGATGCATAAGCCAACTTCATTTCTTCTACTTCCTGGGTAGCATAGAGTCTCTGTTGCTGGCACTGATGGCATTTGACCACTTTGTGGCTATCTGCAAACCACTTCATTACACTGTCATCATGAATCCTGAGCTCTGCACCCAGACGGCTATCACCATCTGGGCCATTGGATTTTTCATGCCCTGCTACACTCCATTATGACATCTCGCTTGAACTTCTGTGGTCCCAATCACATTCATCACTTCTTCTGTGATGTTAAGCCATTGCTGGAGTTGGCCTGTGGAAACACTGAGCTCAATCAGAGTCTGCTCAACACTGTCACGGGGACCATTGCCACAGGCCCCTTCTTTCTGACACTTCTCTCCTATTTCTACATATTTCTCTCCTATTTCGACCTACCTCTTCCTCAAGACCCAGTCCTGCAGCACACTTCACAAAACACTGTCCACCTGTGCCTCCCACTTCATGGTGGTTATTCTTTTCTTTGCTCCTGTTATTTTCACCTACATTTGCCCTACCTCAGGGAGCTCTAGGGACCAGGATCGCATCATTGCCATCATGTACAATGTGGTCACGCCTGTTCTTAATCCACTGATCTATATTTTGAGGAAAAAGGAAGTGAAGGGTGCCTTGTTTAGGGTGATCAGAAAGAGACCCTGACCTGAAGGGATCTAGAGAACTCTTCTGAAGCATAAATTACCAGACAATGAGAAAGTTGAGAGACATAAGTATACTGCTTCTCAAATTGTTTAGAATGTATACAACAAAGGAAATTGGATAACAGAAAAATACTAAATGGAATAATGTGCTCTAGTTGTATTAAACAATATATTCCTAGGTAACAGAGGGTAAACATTTTTTTCTGGAACACTAACCAGGAAACCCTAATGTTGAATTTGTTTTAAAGAATATCATATGATAATATTGATTTACAATATATTATAATGTGTTCTTGTACATAACCAGGTATAGAAATATGTGTATACTCCTTACATTTGGTATATATGAATAATATTTAGGTCTGTTTATCTGTGTGATCCTTCTAGGCTAACACATTTTTAGACTTATCAATAAAATTATTATACCTTTTAGAATTTTAATTTAAAGATATGTTTATTACGTTGGAAACAAATATCAATTCACATGTGAGTTATGAAAATTTTTAACAGGTATGTCCTGATTTCTTTTTGGATTTTGTCCTTTTAATAGATAATGATTCAAAATTCAAAATGTATAAAAAGGTAATGTGTATGGCCCTGTCATCTCCGCTTTCAGCTGCAGCCATTAATTCAGGGAAGACCATACAAGAGGTGACAGGAGATAAAGAAAAGACAAACAGAGAAAAAGCACATAGAGAAAAAGCTGGGCAGTCAAACTCCACTGGCGTTTGACTGACTCAGAGCTAGCTCAGCATATTTATTATACACATTTCATCAAAAGGTTATTTTTGAGAAAATTTCAGCAAAGTACGCAATCTGAAGAACACAGGACTGATGAGACATGAGGGTTATCTTGGTATGTTCAGAATTCTCTATTCCCAGGAATTGGTGCATGAGCTCAAAGTCCAGAGATATAAATCTGTCCCTTTGCACAGTTTACTTGGGCAGGCATCACCATAGCAACTGAGCCATCTTGACCTGAACCTTCACACAGGAAGTTCCCAGTGCTAACACAGCCATGAGTCAGTAAGACCATGATTCAAGTCACTGCTCTGCATAATAAGAA
>NW_026006826.1:0-4543 GCF_001458135.2 Marmota marmota marmota
GGGGAGGGGGGAGGGTGGAGGATGGGAAAGGCAGCGGAGCACAACAGACACTAGGATGGCAATTTGTAAATCAATGGATGTGAAACTGATGTGATTCTGCTATCTGTGTATGGGGTGAAGGTGGGAGTTCATAACCCACTTGAATCAAAGTGTCAAATATGATATGTCAAGAAATTTGTAACGTTTTGAACAACCCACAATAAAAAATTTAAAAAAAAAAAAAAAAAAAAAAAAAACAACAACAACAAAAAAAACAAATATTGATCACGTATAGAACTTATCTAATTTTCTCAGAAAAACTCTTAAAAGATCGAAATGTCTAGATTTTAAAAATGAATTTTGAGCACTCACCGATTGCATGCTTACTCCAATTTGCTGAAAAACCATCCTCATCAGGTGCTTAATCCAGCCAAGCATTTAGATGGTAAAGTTGTCCCAAATTTGCATTTCAAGTACTTCAGGCATACATTGCAGTACATTGTCCATTAAAGCACACTGAAAATTTTAAATGCAGATACTGAAATGAATTGTTATTATTCAGAATCTCTACTATGTACAACTTATCTTACAAAGTAAGCCTAAGACATTTTAAAACTTGCAGCAGCAAAATTATTTCTAGGAAAACATACTACACCTGTTACTGCCACCACTGACAGAATAGTCAATATAGTTCCTCCTTTTCTGTGTCACCAGATACTGTGGCATCTGCTTAGCCAAGTCTAAAGCTCATGTATCCTAACAAAAAGGAGGCTAGAAAAGCAAGTACCTGCAATAACAAACAGGTTTTTCTTGCCACCAAAAAATTAGGAAGAAAGGAATTCCAGGAACAGGATTCCAATGCAACATGGTCAAAAATGACAAAAGTCCTTTTATACTCACTAGCACCTTCAACTCACCACCCCTATGCCCCATTATACACTACAGAGATCTCAAATATTAACTTGCATCATGTAATTTCAAAATATTAGTCTACAAATGAGATGGTGTTTAAACAGAATATAAATCAATGCAGTGCTGCATCATTAAAAAAATGTTGCATTAAAACAAAAACAAAAACCAGAAAAACAAAACTGAACAGAGCAATGTGTTTTTGAGATAGTTAATTTACATTTTAATGTAAGCTCCTTATCTCATCATGGACCAACAGCAGTTTGTGGTCTACACTTTGAGAACTTTATAATTACAGAGAACGGGAGAAAAAAGTAAAGCGCCACAAATATGCCAGCAATGGATGCAAATTAACTGAAAAGAGGAGCCGTACCCTAAATGACAGAAGAGTGGAAAACAAAATGAGCACTATGGGCAAAAATGAACAGCAATGGGGAAGGCAGGAAAACAAGATTGAGTACAGGATGCATGTTTATATGAGAACTTGAGCTAAGAGCTTATACTGGAGAAAAAGGAAAAAGAAACAAAGATCAGATTAAATAAATCTTGAAACCACAAAGTAGAGTTTGACTCAATATGTAAGTTTAAAAAGTTTGTTAAATATGGCAAAATTTAAATTAAATTTGATTCTTTGAAAAACCATAAAAAGAAATAGTACACACATTTTACTGGAAGGTACCAAATTATCATTTATAGAGGGGCAAAGGTAGGATTCAAACTAGAAATTTAGATTTTTATCTACTACACCATACTACTCCCTACAGGGAAAAGTAGTTTGAGGAAATTATTTGAAATTTTGAGTTTCTGTTTCGATGTTGTCATACATGATCCTACTCAACTTTCAATATGTTTATATACTTAAAGTAATGATATAAAATAGTTAAGTATTAAAAGGTGCAGTGGCACATGCCTATAATCCCACTGATATGGCAGGCTGAGGCCAGAGGATCACAAGTTTAAGGCCAGTCTCAGCAACTTAGTGAGACCCTGTCTCAGAGTAACGAATAAAAAGAACTGGGAGTGTAGCTCAGTGGTAGAGCACCCTTGGGTTCAATTCCCAATACCAAAAAAAAAAAAGTGTGAAGTGTTAAGGCTTTGAGCTAGAGCCTATACTCTAGAGCCTATACCCTTGTATCACCTACCAATTGGTGACTATGAACAAAATAATTACCTTCACACTGACACAATTAGTCAAAGAGACATTTTAATGTCACCAAGATCTACTATTGAATAAATGAATCACATCTATAAGAGTCAATGAAAATGAATGAAATGAAAAGAGGGAAGAGTCAAAATGACATAAAAAATAGAAATGGTTGAACAAAAACTAGGCAAGGTCAAAGAATGATTTTAAGTAAGGGTGAAACCCTCCTATTTTGTTGTCTCCATAGTTTTACTTTTTCCAGAATGTCATATAGTTGGAATCTCAATAGTATATAGCCTTTTCAGATTGGTTTCTTTTACTGAGTAAGGTGTATTTGAAGGTCCCTGCGTGTCTTTTTGTGTTTTAATAGTTCACTTCCTTTTACTGTTGAACAGTACTTCATTATCTGGATATACCACAGTTTATTCACTCATCTGCCAATAGGCATCTTGTTTGCTTCTGAGTTTTTGACAATTATAAATAAAAATGCTATAAATATCTATGTACAAATTTTGCTTGTTTTATTAAATGAGTACTGCATTAGGGTTCTTTAGAGAATCAGAAACAACAGCACATATACATTTTTTTAAGTTTTTAAAAGTTGTAGACGGACATAATACCTTTATATTTTGTTTAATTTGTTTATGTGGTTCTGGGGATCGAACCCAGTGCCTCACACATGCTAGGCAAGCGCTCTACCACTGAGCCACAATCCCAGTACCAATAGAACATATATTGATACCTACAAAGAGATTTATTTTGAGAGATTGGATCACTCAATTATGGAAGCTGGGAAATCCCATAATCTGCCATGTGCAAGTTTGAGGGACAAGTCTGCTCATGGTATTATCCCACTCTGAATCTGAAGGTCTTTACAAGGATCTTTTCTTCCCCCTATATCATATCCTAACAATTTTTCCTACATTTTATTGGTGCACTATAGCTGTGCATATTGATGGAATTTGCTGTTACATATTCATACATGCACACAATACATGGTGCCTCAGCAACTAAGGCTGGTCCTTTTCCTCTACAGATCTGCAAGGGACTTCTTTAAGGCAAGAGATGGATGTTCCCACTAAAGCAATGAACAAATCTGCTCCTCCTTTGCCTTTTTGTTCTATTAAAGCCCTCAAAGGATTTTATGACACCCCTTAGTGAATAGATTCAAATACAAACCTTTTCCAGAACACGCTCACAAACACACCCAGAAATAATGTTTTACCAGCAATTTCTGCATAACTTAGCTGAAGCTAGCTGTCACATAAAATGAACTATTCACAGATAGTTCTTTTTTAAAAAAAATATTATTTGCCAGAAAGAAATGTAATACCTAAAATCTAGGCTAGAGATTAAGGTTAGTGATCACTAGTTTAGAAAAATAAGATGAAAGGAATTAATTCATGAGGACAAAGAGAAGCCAGTAGAAAGCTTAGGAAATACTGTAGAACAAACAGAAAAAATAAAAAGCACTGAGAAAAAGAATCAGTAGAAAAATTAGAGTTGTCACTAAAAGAAAAAAAAAGAAATTCAAGAAAGTTAATGATCCTTGTTAAAAACACAGAAGGGAAGTCATTTTGCTGGACTCTTATTGCCACCCTTTCCACCCTCTCCACTGTGCTCTCTGGAACCCAATTTGGAGGTAAACACCCCCCAACTCCACATCATCAACATATTCACTCACCACTAAGCACTCCTGGCCCACTTCCTTTAACTGAAACTTGGCTTGCCTAAGCTACAGCCTTCTCAAAAGGGTTTCTGCTTGTTATTCCCTTAAACTTTATGTCAAGACTATTTGTCATCAATTATTTGCCTCCGATCTTTTAATAATCCCTTCCTCAAAGACAGGGATTAAATTAAAGGGAGAGAAATTAAAGAGAGAGCCATGGTTAGTCACTCATGGCTGCCAGTGGAGGGATAGTTTGACAAGCGAAGCATATGGGCATTTTCAGAAATGAAGCCAGTCTTGTCTTTACTTTGAGTGTGATAGTAACTACATGGCTGTGTTCATCATAGAAATGTTCACCAAAACCAGTGAATTTTGTTGTATGCAAATTATACCTCCATGGGGGAAAACAACAAAACAAAATTTTCCTTTGAGATGCTGCTTTAAAACCAAGTTCCCTTCATTGTGGCTGTTACTTAAGAGTGCTTTGTCTTTCATCATCATTCAGCTAAGATTTTTGTTGAACCTTCATTCCAAGTCCTTCCCTAAAATGAATTCTGCACTTTGACTTGATTAGCACTAGTAAATCAATAAATATATCTTATATTCTTGTCAGTGCTGGATGATTTTGGTATTCATACAGCTGATATATCAAGCAGAGTAGTATAAAAGTTCATTTTTAGAAAGCTATAAAACAGTCAAAACTAAAACTAAGCTAATCATAGATTAAGGTTGCTGTCTTTGTTTTATTATATTTGGAGACAGGAGTTTTGACTGACAAAAGGCATGAAAGAAACTTCTGGGATGTTGGCAATGTTCTTTTTTTTTTTTTTTTTTTTTTTTTT
>NW_026006827.1:0-1498 GCF_001458135.2 Marmota marmota marmota
GGTTAAGGTTAGGATTAAGATTAAGGCTAGGTTTAGGGCTAGGATTAGGTCTAGGGCTAATGTCAGTTCTAGGGTTATGGTTAGGGATAATTTTAGGTTTAGGTTTATTGCCAGGTCTATTGTAAGTGTTACGTTGAGGGTTAGGGTCAGGTTTACATCTAGGGTCATTATTAGAGTCAGAGTCATGGTTAGGTTAAGGCTTAGGGTTAGGGCTAAAATTAACATTAGAGTTAGGATAATGGGTATGGTTATGTTTCAGGTACAGGTTAGGTTTAGTATAAAGGACAGGGTTAGGGTAAGGCATAGGGTTAGAGGTAGGCCAAGGGATAGAATTTGGTCAGGTAATGGATAGGATTAAAGTTACTGTTAGGACTAGGGTTATGGTTAGGTTAAGGCTATGGTTAGGATTAGGCCTAGGGTTAGAATTTGCTTAGGGTTATGGTTAGGGTGATGGATAAAATTATATCTAGGTTTAGGTCTAGTGTTATGGTTAGAAATAGGGCTATGGTTCAGTTTAGGTTTCGGGTTAGGACAAGGTTTAGGTTTAGAGTCAGGTTTAGGTTAAGTGTTAGGGATAGGGATAGGGTGAGGGCTACAATTAAAACTAGGTTTAGAGCTCAGATTAGGGCTAGGTTTTGGGTTAGGTTAGAGCTAGTGTAGGACTATGGCTAATGTAAGAACTAGAGTTACGATTAGGGCTAGTATTCCGGTTAGCATTAGGACTAGGTATAGTGTTTATATTAGGTTTAGTTTTAGGGGGATGATTAGAGATAGGATTAGTGTTAGGGTCAGAGTCAGGATTAGTGTTAATATTAGGATTATGGATAGGACTCAAATTAGGGTGAGGGTTAAGGCTAGATGGAGGGTTAGGATTTGTATTAGGGTTAGGGTAAGAATTAGGAATAGCACTAATGTCAGGTCTAGGGTTACATTTAGGTTAGGGTTAGGGTTGGGACTATGGCTTAGTTTTGTTTTAGAGCTAGGGCTAGGGTTAGGGCTAGTTTTGGGATTAGCGATAGTGTTAGGGCTAGTAGTAAAGTGAGGTTTAAGCTTATATTAATTGTTATGGTTAGATCTAGGTTTAGGGCTAGGGCTATGGTTAGTGATAATGTTATGGCTAGTGTTACTGTTATGATAACAGATAGGGTTAGAACTAGAAATAGGGCTAGGGTGAGAGTTAGAGTTAGTCTTAGGGCTAGGGTTAGGGGTGGGTTTAAGGTCAGGGCTAAATTAGAGCTAGGATTAGCACTAGGGTTATTGTTACGGTTAGGGCTAGGGTTACAGTTAGTGTTAGTGTAGAGTTAGGGTTCGGTTTAGGGAAAGGGATAGGGTTATAGCCAGGTTTAGGGATAGGGCAAGAGTTAGAATTAGGGTTAGGCCTAGGTTAGGTTTCAGGTTATGATTAAGGCTAGCTTTAGGGCTAGGTTTGAGGGTTTGTGTTAGGGCTAAGGCTAGGATTGGGTCTAGGACTAATGTCAGATCAAGGGTTATAGTTAGG
>NW_026006827.1:7778-10794 GCF_001458135.2 Marmota marmota marmota
GGGTTAGGTTAGGGATAAGGTAGGACTATGGCTATTTTAAGAACTAGAGTTAAGATTAGGGCTAGTTTTAGAGTTAGCATTAGTTCTAGATCTAGTGTTTAGGTTTAGGTTTAGGGAGATGATTAGAGATAGGGTTAGTGTTAGGGTCAGATTCAGGATCAGTGATACTGATCAGGGTTAGGGATAGGACTCAAATTAGGGCTAGGATTATGGCTAGGGGTAGGGTTAGGGTTTGTGTTAGGTTTAGGGTAAGAATTAGGGATAGGAATAATGTCAGGTCTAGAGTCACCGTTAGGCTAGGGTTAGGGTTAGAGCTATGGCTCAGTTTTGTTTTAGAGCTAGGGCTAGGGTTAGGGCTAGTTTTAGGATTAGCGATAGTGTTAGGGCTAGTGGTAGGATGAGGTTTAGGCTTAGATTTATTGTTATGGTTAGATCTAGGTTTAGGGTTAGGGCCTGCATGAGGGTTAAGGTTAGGGCGAGTGTTAGGGTGACGGTAATGGATAGGGTTAGAACAAGAAATAGAACTGGGGTGCTATTTGAATTATTCTTTGGTCTAGGATTATGGGTAGGTTTAGGGTTAGGGCTAAATTAGGGCTAGGATAAGCGCTAGGGTTAGTGTTAGGGTTAGGCCTAGGGTTAGGGCTAGGGTTATGGTGTTAGTGTTAGGGTTAGGGTTAGTTTTAGGGGAAGGGATGGGGCTATAGCTAGGTTTAGAGCTAGGGTTTGGGTTAGAATTTGATTTAGAGCTAAGTTTAGGGTTTGGTTTAGGATTAAGGCTAGGTTTAGTGCCAGGATGAGGGTATGTGTTAGGGATAGGACTAAGATTAGGACTAGGGCTAATATCAGGTCTACTGTTATGGTTGGGGATAGTTCTAGGGTTAGGTTATGGCTAGGTCTAATGTAAGAATTACGTTTAGGGTAAGTGTCAGGTTTAGAGCTAGGTGTATTGTTAGAGTCAGGGTCTGGTAGGGTTTGGTTTAGTTTAAGGTTTAGAAATAAGGGTTGAATTTGCATTAGGGTTAGGGTTAGAGTTGGGGTAATGTATAGGGTTAGGTTTAGGGTTCAGGTTAATTTTAGAGTAATGGATAGGGTTAGTGTTAGCAATAGGGTTAGCATTAGGCCTAGGGTTAGCATTGGAATTAGGATTATCTGTAGGTTAATGGATAAGGTTTGTGCTAGTGTTAAGGTTAGGATTAGGGCTAGGGTTAGGTTTAGATCTAGGGTTATTGTCAGGGTTAGGTTTAAGGTAAGTGTTAGTGTATGAGCTAGGGTTAGGTCTAGGGCGATGGTTAGGGTTAGGGTTAGGCTAGGGTTATGGTTAGGGCTACAATTAGGGTTTGGTTTAGGGCTGGGATAAAGGCTAGGTTTGTGTAATGTTTATGGCTAGCATTAGGGCTATGGGTAATGTAAGAGCTTGGGTTATGGTTATGGCTAGTTTTAGAGTAAGGGTTATGGATAAGTCTAGTGTTAGGGTTAGGTTTTGGGTTAGGATAAGGTTTAGAGCTAGGGTTTGTGTTAGGGTAAGCATCAATGTTTGGGTTAGGGTTGGGCCAGCATTAGAACTATTGTTAGAGTCTAGGGATACTGTTAGTCTTTGTGTTAGGTTAAGGGTTATTGTTAGGGCTAGTTCAAGGTTTTTGTTTAGAACTAGGGCTAAATTTATGACTCTATTTAGATTAGGTTTGGTCTAGTGCTGGTGTTACTGTTAGATTTAGGTATAGGTTTACTGGTAGGGGTATAGTTAGGGTCGGTTTAGGGTTAGTGTCAGGTTTAGATCTAGGGTTAGTGTTAGGGTCAGAATAAGGGTCAGGGTTTGGGTTAGAGCTAGAATTAGTGTGAGGCCTAAGGTTAGGACTAGCAAAAGATTTAGGGTTTGGGATAGGCTAAGGATTAGTGTTGGGACTAGGGTAGCATTAGGGTGAGGGTTTGGATTAGGGTAAGGGGTAGGATTAGAGGTAGGTTTCGTATTAGGGATAGGGCTAGGGATAGGGTTTGGGTTATGGTTAGTCTTAGAGTTAAACCTAGGGTTAAGGCTCGGATCAGTGCTAGGATATGTGTTAGCATTAGGGCTATGGCAAATGAAAGAACTTGGTTTCTGATTAGGGCTAGTTCTTGATTTAGCATTAAGGAATGTTTAGAGCTAGGGTTAGTGTTAAGGTCCGAGTCAGAATCAGGGTCATTTCTAGGGTTAGTGTTAGGACTCAAATTAGGGCTAGGTTTAGGGCTAGGTGTAGGGTTGTTAAAAGTTAGGGTTATGGTTCAGTTTTGTTTTAGAGCTAGGGTAGGGGTAGGGCTAGTTTACAAATTAGCATTGGTGTTAGGATTAGTGCTAGGGTTAGTGTTAGGTTTAGGCCTATGTTTAGGGCTAGGGTTAAGGATAGCATTAGGGTTAGGGTAACATATGATGTTATGGCTATGTTTTGTGCTAGGACAAGGGATAAAATTAGTGTTAGAGCTAGGGTTAAGATCAGGGTTAGGATGAAAGCTAGGATTAGAAGTAGGATTAGGGCTAATGTCAGATCTAGGGTTAAGGTTAGGGTAGGGTTAGGGATAGGACTACGGCTCAGTGTTTTTTTCTAGAACTAGGCCTAGGGTTAGGGCTTGTTTTATGATTAGCAATAGTGTTAGGGCTAGTGGTAGAGTGAAGATTAGGCTTAGATTTATTGTTATGGTTAGATCTAGGTTTAGGGCTATGGCTAGAGTTAGGGCTATGTTTAGGCCTAGTGTTGGGTTATGGTAACAGATAGGGTTAGAACTAGAAATAGGGCTAGGGTGAGAGTTTGAGGTAGTCTTTGGGCTAAGGTTAGGGGTAGATTTAGGGATAGGGCTAAATTAGGGCTAGGATTAGTGCTAGTGTTAGTATTAGGGTTAGGCCTAGGGTTAGGGTTAGTGTTAGTGTTGGGGTTAGGATTAGGTTTAGGGGAAGGGATAGGATTATAGCTAGGTTTAGGGCTAAAATGATGGTTAGAATTAGAGTTAGGATTAAGGTTTGGGTTTGGGTTAGGATTAAGACTAG
>NW_026006827.1:13547-22990 GCF_001458135.2 Marmota marmota marmota
TAGCACAAACCATGTTTGATTTAGAAATCCAACTGGATCTATCATTATAGGAGAAAACGAAGTGTAACATAAAATTTCAAAGTGTACCCGCAAATGAACGCTTCAACCTAGAAGCATGAAATTTGGGGTGCCAAGTGCGAATGAAGTAAAGATCATATCCACAAAGTATGATCAAGATTGGGTGAAAAAATATTTGCTGAGATTTCAGAAATCACTGAGTTGTGTGCAATCTTGGCAAACCTTTTCAAATGAGATTATTCACTGCCTTTCCTTTGGGGTACTTCAAGAGGGAACAAAACATGCAATGCATGCTGAGAATGAATTCAGTGTGTCAAGTTTCAAGCAGCTAGCACAAAACGTGTTTGATTTAGAGTTCCAATGGCATCTATCATTATAGGAGAAAAGAAAGTGAAACCGAAAAATTCAAAGTGTTCCTGCAAACAAACGCTTCAACCTAAAAGAAGGAAATTTGGATGGGTCAAGTGGGACTGGTGTTCAGATCATTACAGCCAAGTATCGTCAAGATTGGTTGAGAAAACATTTGCTGAGATTTCAGGAAACTCGGAGTTCAGTGGAAGCTTGGCAAACGCTTTCAATTGAAACTCTTCTTCCTGAGTCTCTTCTTAAGGACACAAACAAGAGAGATAGCACTGAGAACTAATTTAGCGGGCCAAGCTTCAAGCAGCTAGAACAAACCCTGTTTGATTGAGAGTTCCAAGTATATCTATCACTATAGTAGAAAACAGAGTGTAACATAAAATTACAAAGTGTTCCTGCAAATGAACACTTCAACCAAGAAGAAAGAAATTTGGGGTGCCAAGTGCGACTGAAGTAAAGATCATTACTGACAAGTATCATCAAGACTGGGTGAAAAAATATTTGCTGTTATTTCTGGAAACTGGGAGTTCTGTGGAATCTTCGCAAACGCTTTCCAATGAAATTGTTTGTTCCCTGCCTTTCCTTTGGGCTACTTCAAGAAGGAAGAAAGCATACAATGTGCACTGAGAACGAATTCAGTGCATCGAGTTTCAAGCAGATAGCACAAACGATGTTTGTTTTAGAGTTCCAACTGAGTCTATCATCACAGGAGAAAAGAATGTAAAAATAAAAATTCAAACTGTTATGCAAACGAACGCTTCAACCCAGAAGAAAGAAATTTAGGGGGTCAAGAGGGATTGGTGTACTGATCATTACCGCCAAGTATCATGATAATTAGTTGAAAAAATATTCACTGAGATTTCAGGAAACACAGAGTTCTCTGGAAGCTTGGCAAACGTTTTCAATTGAAAGTGTTTTTACTGAGTCTCTTCTTAGAGCTATTCAACAGAGGACAAAGGAGAGAGATAGCACTGAGAACTAATTTAGCATGTCAAGTTTCAAGCAGCTAGCACAAACAGTGTTTCATTTAGAGTTCCAACTGCATCTATCACTATAGTAGAAAACAGAGTGAAACATAAAATTTCAAAGTGTTCCTGCAAACGAACGCTTCAACCTAGAAGAAAAAAAATTGAGGGGTCAAGTGGGAATGGTGTTCTGATCATTACCTCCATGTATAATCAACATTGGTTGAAAAAATATTTGCTGAGATTTCAGGAAATTCGGAGTTCTGTGGAATCTTGGCCAACACTTTCAATTGAAAGTGTTTTTCCTGAATCTCCTCTTAGAGCTGTTCAAGAGGGCACAAACGAGAGAGACAGCACTGAGAACTAATTTAGTGTTTCAAGTTTCAAGCAGCTAGCACAAACCCTGTTTCACTGAGGGTTCAAAATATATCTATCACTGTAGTAGAATAAAGAGTGAACCCTAAAATTACAAAGTGCTCCTGCAAACGTACGCTTCAAACGAGAAGAATGAAATTTAGGGGTCCAAGTGCGACACAAGTATAGATCATTACCACCAACTATCATCAAGATTGGGTGAAAAAAATATTTGCTGTTACTTCTGGAAACTCGGAGTTCTGAGGAATCCTAGCAAATGCTTTCAAATGAAATTCTATATTCCATGCCTTTCCTTCTGGGTACTTTGAGAGGGAACAAAGCATAGAGAGCACACTGAGAACGAGTTCAGCGTGTCAAGTTTCAAGCAGCTAGCACAAACCAGGTTTGATTTAGAGTTCCAACTGTGTCTATCATCACAGGAGAAAAGAAGGTGAAAACGAAAATTCAAACTGTTACTGCAAACGGACACTTCAACCTAGAGGGAGTAAATTCAGGGGGTTAAGTGGGAGTGGTGTTATGATCATTACCACCAAGTATCCACAAGATTGGTTGAAAAAATATTTGCTGTTATTTCTGGAAATTGGAGTTCTGTCGAATCTTGGCAAACGCCTTCAAATGAAATTATTCCCTGCCTTTCCATTTGGGTCCTTCGAGAGGGAAAAAAGCATAGAATGTGCACTGAGAACAAATTCACTGTGTCAGGTTTCAAGCAGCTAGCATAAACCGTGTGTGATTAAGAGATCCAACTTCATCGATCACAATAGGAGAAATCAGAGTGAAACCTAAAAATTCAAACTGTTACTTCAAATGAATGGTTCAACCTAGAAGAAGGAAATTTGGGGCATCAAGTGGGATTAGTGTTCTGATCATTTCTGCCAAGTGTTGTCAAGATTGTTGAAAAAATATTTGCTGAGATTTCAGGAAACTCGGAGTTCTGTGGAAACTTTGTAAAACGCTTTCACCTGAAAGTGTTCTTCCTGAGTCTCTTCTTAGAGCTATTATTGAGGACACAAATGAGAGAGATACCTCTGAGAAATAATTTAATGCGTCAAGTTTTAATCAGCTTGCACAAACCGTGTTTGATTTAGAGTTCCAACTGCATCTATCACTATAGTAGAAAACAGAGTGTAACCTAAAATTTCAAAGTGTTGCTGCAAATGAACGCTTCAACCTAGAAGAAAAAAATTTGAGGGGTCAAGTTGGAATAGTGTTCTGATCATTACCTCCATGTATCATCAAGATTGGTTGAAAAAGTATTTGCTGAGATTTCAGGAAATTCGGAGTTCTGTGGAATCTTGGCCAACACTTTCAATTGAAAGTGTTTTTCCTGAATCTCCTCTTAGAACTGTTCAAGGGGGCACAAATGAGAGAGACAGCACTGAGAACTAATTTAGTGTTTCAAGTTTCAAGCAGCTAGCACAAACCCTGTTTCACTGAGAGTTCCAACTGTATCTATCACTGTAGTACAATAAAGAGTGAACCCTAAAATTACAAAGTGTTCCTGCAAACGAACGCTTCAACCAAGAAGAATGAAATTTGGGGGTCCAAGTGCGACACACATAAAGATCATTACTGCCAACTATCATCAAGATAGGGTGAAAAAATATTTGCTGTTACTTCTGGAAATTGGAGTTCTGTGGAATCTTGGAAAACACTTTACAATGAAATTGTTTATTCCCTGCCTTTCTTTCTGGGTAGTTGAGAGAGAGCAAAGCATAGAGAGCACACTGAGAAATATTTCAGTGTGTCAAGTTTCAATCAGCTAGCACAAACCATGTTTGATTTAGAGTTCCAACTGCATCTATCACTACAATAGCAAACAGAGTGTATCCCAAAAATTTCAAAGTGTTGCTGCAAACGAACGCTTCAAACTAGAAGAACAAAATTGGGGGGCCAAGTGGGATGTGTGTACTGATCATTGCCACCAAGTATAATCGAGATTGGTTGAGAAAATATTTGCTGAGATTTCAAGAAACTCGGAGTTCTGTGGAAGCTTGGAAAACACTTTCAAATGAAATTGTTTGTTCCCTGCCTTTCCTTTGGGCTACTTCAAGAAGGAAGAAAGCATACAATGCTTACTGAGAACAAATTCAGTGCATTGAGTTTCAAGCAGATAGCAGAAACCGTGTTTCATTTAGAGTTCCAACTGCATCTATCATCGCAGGAGAAAAGAATGTAAAAATAAAAATTCAAACTGTTACTGCAAACGAACGCTTCAACCCAGAAGAAAGAAATTTAGGGGATCAAGTGGGATTGGTGTACTGATCATAACTGCCAAGTATCGTCATGATTGGTTTAAAAAATATTTGCTGAGATTTCAGGAAACAGAGTTCTCTGGAAGCTTGGCAAACGCTTTCAATTGAAAGTGTTTTTACTGAGTCTCTTCTTAGAGCTATTCAACAGAGCACAAAGGAGAGAGATAGCACTGAGAACTAATTTAGCATGTCAAGTTTCAAGCAGCTAGCACAAAACGTGTTTCATTTAGAGTTCCAACTGTATCTATCACTATAGTAGAAAACAAAGTGAAACATAAAATTTCAAAGTGTTCCTGCAAAAGAATGCTTCAACATAGAATAATGAAATTTGGGGGTCTAAGTGCAACTGAAGTAAAGATCATTACCGCCAACTATCATCAAGATTTGGTGAAAAAATATTTGCTGTTATTTCTGGAAACTCGGAGTTCTGTGGAATCCTAGCAAATGCTTTCTAATGAAATTCTATATTCCATGCCTTTCCTTCTGGGTACTTTGAGAGGGAACAAAGCATAGAGAGCACACTGAGAACGAGTTCGTTGAGTCAAGTTTCAAGCAGCTAGCACAAACCGGGTTTGATTTAGAGTTCCAACTGCGTCTATCATCACAAGAGAAAAGAATGTGAAAATGAAAATTCAAACTGTTACTGCAAACGGAGGCTTCAACCTAGAGGGAGGAAATTCAGGGGGTCAAGTGGGAGTGGTGTTATGATCATTACTGCCAAGTATTGTCAAGATTGGTTGAAAAAATATTTGCTGTTATTTCTGGAAATTGGAGTTCTGTCGAATCTTGACAAACGCTTTCAAATGAAATTATTCCCTGCCTTTCCTTCTGGGTCCTTCGAGAGGGAACAAAGCATAGAATGCGCACTGAGAACAAATTCACTGTGTCAGGTTTCAAGCAGCTAGCATAAACCGTGTGTGAGTAAGAGATCCAACTTCATCGATCACAATAGGAGAAATCAGAGTGAAACCTAAAAATTCAAACTGTTACTTCAAATGAACGGTTCAACCTAGAAGAAGAAAATTTGGGGCATCAAGTGGGATTAGTGTTCTGATCATTTCCGCCAAGTGTCGTCAAGATTGGTTGAAAAAATATTTGCTGAGATTTCAGGAAACTCGGAGTTCTGTGGAAACTTGGCAAACACTTTCACCTGAAAGTGTTCTTCCTGAGACTCTTCTTAAAACTATTATTGAGGACACAAACGAGAGAGATACCACTGAGAACTAATTTAATGTGTCAAGTTTTAATCAGCTCGCACAAACCATGTTTGATTTAGAGTTCCAACTGCATCTATCACTATAGTAGAAAACAGAGTGTAACCTAAAATTTCAAAGTATTCCTGCAAAAGTACGCTTCAACCTAGAAGAAAGAAATTTGGGGTGCCAAGTGAGACTGAAGTAAAGATCATTACCTCCAAGTATCATCAAGACTGCGTGAAAAGATATTTCCTGTTATTTCTGGAAATTGGAGTTCTGTGGAATCTTGGCAAACACTTTCCAATTAAATTGTTTATTCCCTGCCTTTCCTTCTGGGTAGTTGAGAGCAAGAAAAGCATAGAGGGCGCACTGAGAAATATTTCAGTGTGTCAAGTTTCAATTAGCTAGCACAAACCGTGTTTCATTTAGAGTTCCAACTGCATCTATCAATACAGTAGAAAACAGAGTGAAACATAAAATTTCAAAGTGTTCATGCAAACGAACGCTTCAACCTAGAAAAAAAAATGAGGGGTCAAGTGAGAATGGTGTTCTGATCATTACCTCCATGTATCATCAACATTGGTTGAAAAAATATTTGCTGAGATTTCAGGAAATTCGGAGTTCTGTGAAATCTTGGCCAACACTTTCAATTGAAAGTGTTTTTCCTGAATCTCCTCTTAGAGCTGTTCAAGAGGGCACAAACGAGAGAGACAGCACTGAGAACTAATTTAGTGTTTCAAGTTTCAAGCAGCTAGCACAAACCCTGTTTCACTGAGAGTTCCAACTACATCTATCACTGTAGTAGAATAAAGAGTGAACCCTAAAATTACAAAGTGTTCCTGCAAATGAACGCTTCAACCAAGAAGAATGAAATTTGGGTGTCCAAGTGCGACACAAGTAAAGATCATTACCGCCAACTATCATCAAGATTGGGTGAAAAAATATTTGCTGTTACTTCTGGAAACTCGGAGTTCTGAGGAATCCTAGCAAACGCTTTCAAATGAAATTCTATATTCCATGTCTTTCCTTCTGGATACTTTGAGTGGGAACAAAGCATAGAGAGCACACTGAGAACAAGTTCAGTGTGTCAAGTTTTAAGCAGCTAGCACAAACTGAGTTTGATTTAGAGTTCCAACTGCGTCTATCATCACAAGAGAAAAGAAGGTGAAAATGAAAATTCAAACTGTTACTGCAAATGGACGCTTCAACCTAGAGGGAGGAAATTCAGGGGATCAAGTGGGAGTGGTGTCATGATCATTACCACTAAGTATCGTCAAGATTGGTTGAAAAAACATTTGCTATTATTTCTGGAAATTGGAGTTCTCTCGAATCTTGGCAAACACCTTCAAATGAAATTGATTATTCCCTGCCTTTCCTTCTTTGTACTTGAGAGAAAACAAAGCATAAAGAGCACACTGAGAAATATTTCAGAGTGTTAAGTTTCTAGCAGCTAGCACAATCCGGGAAGTGGTTTTGATTTAGAGTTCCAACTTTTTCTCTCCCTAAAGGGGAAAAACGAAGTGAAACCTGAAAATTTAAACTCTTTCTTCTAACGAAGGTTTTAACCAAGAAGAATGAAATTTGATGGACCAAGAAGGATCAGTTTACTGATCATTATTGCCAAGTATCATCAAGATTGGTTGAGAAAATATTTGCTGAGATTTCAAGAAACTCGGAGTTCTGTGGAAGCTTGTAAAACACTTTCAAATGAAATTGTTTGTTCCCTGCCTTTCCTTTGGGCTACTTCAAAAAGGAAGAAAGCATACAATGCACACTGAGAACGAATTCAGTGCATTGAGTTTCAAGCAGATAGGGCAAACCGTGTTTCATTTAGAGATCCAACTGTGTCTATCATCACAGGAGAAAAGAATGTAAAAATAAAAATTCAAACTGTTACAGCAAACGGACGTTTCAACCCAGAAGAAAGAAATTTACGGGAACAAGTGGGATTTGTGTACTGATCATAACCGCCAAGTATCGTCATAATTGGTTGAAAAAATATTTGCTGAGATTTCAGGAAACAGAGTTCTCTGGAAGCTTGGCAAACGCTTTCAATTGAAAGTATTTTTACTGAGTCTCTTCTTAGAGCTATTCAACAGAGCACAAAGGAGAGAGGTAGCAATGAGAACTAATTTAGCATATCAAGTTTCAAGCAGCTAGCACAAACCGTGTTTCATTTAGAGTTCCAATGGCATCTATCACTATAGTAGAAAACAGAGTGAAACATAAAATTCAAGGTGTTCCTGCAAACGAACGCTTCAACCTAGAAGAAAAACAAATTGACAGGTCAAGTGCAAGTGGTGTTCTGATCATTACCTCCATGTATCATCAAGATTGGTTGAAAAAATATTTGCTGAGATTTCAGGAAATTCCGAGTTCTGTGGAATCTTGGCCGAAGCTTTCAATTGAAAGTGTTTTTTCCTGAATCTCCTCTTAGACCTGTTCAACAGAGCACAAAGGAGAGAGATAGCACTGAGAACTAACTTAATGTGTCAAGTTTTAATCAGCTCGCACACACCGTGTTTGATTTAGAGTTCCAACTGCATCTATCACTATAGTAGAAAACAGTGTGTAACCTAAAATTTCAAAGTATTCTTGCAAACGTACACTTCAACCTAGAAGAACGATATTTGGGGTGCCAAGTGAAACTGAGGTAAAGATCATTACCGCCAAGTATCATCAAGATTGGTTGAGAAAATATTTGCTGAAATTTCAGGCAACTCAAAGTTCTGTGGAAGCTTGGAAAAGACTTTCAAATGAAATTGTTTGTTCCCTGCCTTTCCTTTGGGCTACTTCAAGAAGGAAGAAAGCATACAATGCTTACTGAGAACAAATTCAGTGCATTGAGTTTCATGCAGACAGCAGAAACCGTGTTTCATTTAGAGTTCCAACTACGTCTATCATCGCAGGAGAAAAGAATGTAAAAATAAAAATTCAAACTGTTCCTGCAAACGAATGCTTCAATCAAGAAGAACGAAATTTGGGGTGCCAAGTGCGAATGAAGTAAAGATCCTTACCGCCACATATCATCAAGACTGGGTGAAAGAATATTTGCTGTTATTTCTGGAAATTGGAGTTCCGTTGAATGTTGGCAAACGCTTTCCAATGAAATTGCTTATTCCTGCCTTTCCTTCTGGGTACTTGAGAGGGAAAAAAGCATAAAGAGCACACTGAGAAATATTTCAGAGTGTTAAGTTTCAAGCAGCTAGCACAAACCAGGAACCGGGTTTGATTTAGAGTTCCAACTGTTTCTCTCCCTAAAGGGGAAAAACGAAGTGAAACCTAAAAATTCAAACTCTTTCTTCTAACGAAGGTTTCAACATAGAAGAACGAAATTTGGAGGGCCAAGTGAGATTGGTGTACTGATCATTACTGCCAAGTATCATCGAGATTGGTTGAGAAAATATTTGCTGAGATTTCAGGCAACTCGGAGTTCTGTGGAAGCTTGGAAAACACTTTCAAATGAAATTGTTTGTTCCCTGCCTTTCCTTTGGGCTACTTCACGAAGGAAGAAAGCATACAATGCATACTGAGAACGAATTCAGTGCGTTGAGTTTCAAGCAGATAGCACAAACCGTGTTTCATTTAGAGTTCCAACTGCGTCTATCATCGCAGGAGAAAAGAATGTAAAAATAAAAATTCAAACTGTTATGCAAATGAACGCTTCAACCCAGAAGAAAGAAATTTAGGGGATCAAGTGGGATTGGAGTACTGATCATAACCGCCAAGTATCGTCATAATTGGTTGAAAAACTATTTGATGAGATTTCAGGAAACACAGAGTTCTCTGGAAGCTGGCAAATGCTTTCAATTGAAAGTGTTTTTACTGAGTCTCTTCTTAGAGCTATTCAACAGAGCACAAAGGAGAGAGATAGCACTGAGAACTAATTTAGCATGTCAAGTTTCAAGCAGCTAGCACAAACCGTGTTTCATTTAGAGTTCCAACTGCATCTATCACTATAGTAGAAAACAGAGTGAAAAATAAAATTTCAAAATGTTCCTGCAAACGAACACTTCAACATAGAATAATGAAATTTGGGGGTCTAAGTGTGACTGAAGTAAAGATCATTACCACCAACTATTATCAAGATTGGGTTAAAAAATATTTGCTGTTATTTCTGGAAACTCGGAGTTCTGTGGAATCCTAGCAAACGCTTTCTAATGAAATTCTATATTCCATGCCTTTCCTTCTGGGTACTTTGAGAGGGAACAAAGCATAGAGAGCACACTGAGAATGAGTTCAGTGTGTCAAGTTTCAAGCAGCTAGCACAAACC
>NW_026006827.1:25086-27994 GCF_001458135.2 Marmota marmota marmota
CCTAACCCTAACCCTAACCCTAACCCTAACCCTAACCCTAACCCTAACCCTAACCCTAACCCTAACCCTAACCCTAACCCTAACCCTAACCCTAACCCTAACCTGAACACTAACCCTAACTCTACCCCTAACCCTAAGATTCAATGTAACTCAAAACCTAATTATAATCCTAAAACTAAACCTAACCCTAATTCTAACCCTAAATATAACCCTAATCTTATCCGTAAAACAAATACTAAGCCTAACCCTAACCCTTACACAAACCCTAACCCTAACTCTAACTAACCCTAACCCTAACACTAATCTTAACACTAACCCTAAACCTAACCCTAAATCTAACACTGACCCTAACACTAAGCCTAATACTAAACCTAAACCTAACCCTTACCATAACACTAACCCTAACCATAACCATAAAACTAACACTAACCATAAACCTAAACATAAACTCAATCATAACCCTAACCCTAACAATAACACTAACACTAAACATAACTCTAACACTAACACTAACTCTAACGTATACCTAAACCTAACACTATAATTAACCCTAATCTTAACTCTAACACAAACGTAACCCGAACCCTAACGCTAACACTAACACTCACACAAACCCAAACCCTAACATAATCCCTAATTCGAACACTAACACTAAACCGTACCCTAATGTCAACCCTTAAATTAACCCTAAGCATAACCCTAAACTTAACCCTAATCCTAAACCTAAAACTAACCCTAACTCTAACCCTAACCCTAATTCTAACACTAACCCTCACCCTAAACCTAATCCTAACACTAACACTAATGCTAATACAAAATTTAACACTAACTTTAACCCTTATCCTAACCTAATCCTAAACCTAATCCTAACCCTAACTCTAACCCTAATCCTAAACCTAACCCTAACCCGAGCCCTAACCCTAACACTAAACTTAACCCTAACCCTAACCCTATCACTGAATTTCACCCTAACCCTAACCAAACACTAACCCCAAACCTAACTGTAACTGTAACACTAATTCTTAACCTATCCCTAAACCTAAAACTATAATTAACACTATCTGTAACCCTAAAACAAACCCTAACACTAAACCTAACCCTAACCGTAACTCTCACCCTAACCCTAACCTTAACATGAACCCTAATTCTAAACCTAACACTAACCCTAATGCTAATCCTAACCCTTACCTTAACCCTAACTCTAACCCTAAACTTAACCATAACCCTAATCCTAAAACTAAACATAACCCTAACTCTAACCCAACCATTAATCCAAATCATAAACCTAATGCAAAATTTAACACAAACACTAACCCTAATTATAACATAATCCTAACCATGAAGCTAACGCTAACACAAACCCTAACCCTAATCCCAACATAAATTCTAAACCTAACCATAAAACAAAACTAACCCTAAGCCTAACCCTAATCCTAACCCATACCCTAACACTAACTTCAACCATAACCCTAAAAACACTAACCTTAACCCTAACCATAACCCTAAACCTAACACTAACCCATACCTATTCCTAAAACTAATGTGATCCCTAAACTTAACCCTTACCCTAACCCTAACACTAACACTAATTCTAACATTAACCCTAACCCTAGCCATTATATTAACCCTAACCCTAACCCTAAGATGAACCATAACCCTAAGCCTAACTCTAACCCTAACCCTACCCTAACCCTAACCCTAACACTAACCCTAAACCTAAAACTTAACCTAACCCTAACCTTAACACTAACCCTACTGCAATCCTTAACACTAACACTAATCCTAACACTAAAACTAAACCAGCCCTAACCTTAACCTAAACCCTGGCCCTAACACTAACCCTAAACCTAACACTAAACTTAAACCTAAACCTTACCCAAAATCTAAACCTTACCCTAACCCGAACACTAATCCTAACCCTAACCATAACCATAACACTAACCCTAAAGGTAACCCTAAAAATGTCACTAAGTCTGAGCCTAACCCAAACCCTAACCCTATCCCTAACACTAACCCTAAACCTAATCCTAACCTTAACACTAACACTAATCCTAACCCTAACCCTAACACTAACATTAACTCTAACTCTAATCCTAACACAAACTCTAACCTAACCATAATCCAGACCCTAATCTATTCCTAACCCTCACCCTTACCTA
This sequence comes from Marmota marmota marmota, assembly GCF_001458135.2. NCBI lineage: Eukaryota > Metazoa > Chordata > Mammalia > Rodentia > Sciuridae > Marmota > Marmota marmota. Next base: position 27,246 of record NW_026006827.1, read on the forward strand.
AACCCTAACCCTAACCCTAACACAAACACTAACCCTAACACTAAATCAAACACTAACCCTAATTCTAAACCTAACCCTAAATGTAACCCTAACCCTAACCATAACCATAACACTAACTCTAACCGTAACCTTAACCCTAACCCTCAAACTTGCCCTAACCCTAAATCTGACTATAACATGAAGCTTAACCCTAACCCTAACCCTAACACTAACACTAACCCTAATGCTAACCCAAATCCTAAATATAAACTTAAAAATAACTCTTACCCTAACCCTAACCCTCACCCTAACCCTAACCCAAATCCTAAACCTAACACTAACTGTAACCCTAACCCTAACATTAAACCTAAACCTAAATGTAACCCTAACCCCAAAACTAAAAGTAACCCTAATCTTGATCCTAAATCTAACCCTAACATTAACCCTAATCCTAAACCTAAACTTAACACTACTCTAATCCTAACCATAACCCTAATATGAAAACTAACCCTAACAATAATTATAACCTAACCCTAACCCAAACCCTAACTCTAAAATAATCCTATCCCTAACACTAATACGAACCCTAACACTAACTGTAACCATAACCGTAACCATAAAACTAACCATAACCCTAACACAAAACCTAACTTTAACCCTAACCCTAACACAAAACCTAACCCTAATCCTATTCCTAACAACAACCCTAACCCAAACCATAACCCTAACTTTTACCTAACCCTAACACTAACCCTAACCATAACTCTAAC
>NW_026006827.1:33835-38959 GCF_001458135.2 Marmota marmota marmota
TTAACCTAAATCTAACCCTCAACCTAAACTTAAATCTAACACTAATGCTAAGCTAAATCTAACACTAAGCCTAACCCTAACCCTAATGTAACACTAACCCTAACCATAAACTAACTCTAAACCTAACCCTAACCCTAACCATAAACTTAAACCTAACATAACCCTAACTCTAACCCAAACCCTTACATAAACCCTAACCCAAACCATAACCCTAACAACTACCTAACCCTAACCCTAAACCTTACCTAACCCTAACACTAAACCTAACACTAAACCTAACACTAATCCTAACCCAAAAGTTAACACTAACTCTTACCCCAACGCTAAACCTATCACTAACCCTAAATCTAAACCTAACTCTAAACCTAACACTAATGTTAAACCTAACACTAATGTTAACCCTAACACTAACTATAACCCTAAAACTAACCCTAACACTAACCCTAAGTCTCACTATAACCCTAATCCTAACCGTAACACTAACCCTAACCCTAACAAAACCCTAACTCTAAACTTAATGCTAAACCTAAACCCACAGCTAACTCTAACCCTAACCCCACTGCTAACCCTAATCCTAACTGTAACCCTAACCCTAAACCTAAACTTTACCTAAACATAAACCTATCCCTAACTGTAACTGAAACAATAACCCTAAACCTAAACCTAATATTAACACTAACCCAAACCCTAACATTAAATCTAAACCTAACTATAACCTAACCCAAATTCTAACACTAAACCTAACCCTAACCCTAACCCTAACTCTAACCCTAACCCTAACCCTAAACCTAAACTTAACACTAACAATAACCCTAACCTTTACACTAACATGAACCCTCACCCTATCTCTAACCTTAACCTAAACCTACCATAAACCTGAAGGTAACTTTAACCCTAACACCAAACCTAATCCAAACCCTAACCCTAACCTTAACACTAACCCTAACCCTAACCATAAATCTAACCTAACACCAACAATAACCCTAACCCTAACTCTAACCCTGACCCTAAACCTAAACGTAAACCTATCATTAACCCTAATCGTAACCCTAACACAAACCCAAACCCGAACCCTAACCCGAACCTAACCCTTGCAATAATCTTCACCATAACCCTAACCCTAACACTAACACAAAACCTAAACCAAACACTAACCTTAACCTAATCCTATCACTAATTCTAATTCTAAACCTAACTCTAAACCTAACTCTAATGTTAATCCAAAACACAAACCTATCCCTAAACCTAATCCTAAACCTTAACCTAACCCTAACCATAACCCTAACCCCAAACCTAACCTTAACCCTAAATCACACCCAAACCCTAACATTAACCCTAAACCTCACCCTAACCCTAAATCTTTACCTAACACTAACCCTAACCATAACATAACAGTAATCTTAACCCCAATTCTAACCCTAACCCTAACCCTAACACTAACTCTAACCCTAACATGAACTCTAACCTTAACCCTAACCCTAACCCTAATACTTATGATAACTTTAACCCTAACATAAACCCCAATTCTAACTCAAACCCTAATCCTACCATAACAATAATTCTAACACTAATCCTAAACCAAACCCTGACTCTAACACTAAATCTAATGCTAACCCTAACCCTAATCGAAACCCTATGCCTAACCCTAACTGTAACCCTAACCCTAACCCTCACCCTAACCCTAACCGTCACCCTAGCCCTAACCCTAAACCTATAACTAACCCTAACCCTAATAACTGTAAACCTATATGTATATGTATATGTATATGTAAAACTAATTATAATCCTATCCCAAACACTAATGCTAACCATAAACCTACCAGTAACCCTATCACTAATCCTAACTTTAACCCTAACCCTAAACCTAAACTTAACCCATACTCTAGCCCTAATATGACCCTAACCCTAACCCTAACCCTAATTTAACCCTAACACTAACCCTAACGAAAACACTCCTCCTAAACCTAACCCTAACCCTAATTCTTACCTAACCCTAACATAACTCTAACCCTAATTTTAATCCTTAACGTAACCCAAACTATAACACTAACCATAACCCCAACACTAACCCTAACCCTATCCCTAACATAACCATACCCTAATCCTTACCCTAACGGTAAGAAAAATCTTAACCCTAAACCTAATGATAACACTAACCCTAAAACTATCCCTAACCCAAACACTAAACCTAACCCTGACCTTAACCTAAACAATAACAATAACCCTAAACCTAACCGTTAACCTAACCCAACCCAAATCCTAACCCTAACCTTAACCCTAACCCTAACACTAACTCTAATCCCAACCCTAACCCTACCCTAACACTAACCTTAACCCTAATTCTAAAACTATCCATAAACCTAACTCTAACACTAATCCAAACACTAATCCTAACCCTAACTCTAACCCTAATGTAACCCTAAACCTAACTCTAACCCTAATCCTAACCCTTATCTTAAACCAAACTATAACACTAACCATAACCCCAACACAAACCATAATCCTAAATGTAACACTAACCCTAACACTAAGCCTCACCCTAACCCTAACATTAAAACTAACACTAATTGTAACCATAACCTTTACCCTAACCCTAAAACTTATGATAATCCTAATTCTAACCCTAACCCTAACCCTAACATTAAACCTAATCCTAATTCTAAAACTAACTCTAACCCTAAACCCTAATTGAAATTCTAACCCCAACACTAACCCTAATCCTAACCGTAGCACAAACCCTAACACTGACCCAAACAGAAACTTAACCCTAGCAAAAACTTAACATTAACCCAAACCCTTCCCCTATCCCTAACACTAACCCTAACCCTAAACCTATCCCTAATACTAACCTTACTTAAATTCTAACCATAATGGTAAGAAATACATTAACCCTTAACCTAACAATCATACTAATCTTAAAATTCTCCCTAACTCTAATACTAAATCTAACCCTAAAATTAACCCAAACACTAACAATAACCCTAACCCTAACCCTAAACCTAACCCAAACACAAACCCTAAACCTAACCCTAACCCTAACACTAACTCTAACCCCAACACTAACCCTACCCTAAAACTCAACCTAAGCCTCACCATTACCCTAACCATAACACTAACACTAACCCTAACTTTAATTCTAACACTATCCCTAAACCTAACTCTAACCATAACCCAAACACTAATCCTAACCCTAACCATAATCCTAAACATAACAGTAACCCTAACCACAAACCTTACCTTAAACCTAACACTAACACTAACCCTAACCTTAACACGAACCCTAACCCTAACCCTAACCCTAACACTAATCCTAAAACTAACCATAACCCTAACAATAAATGTATTCTTAACACGAACCCTAACCCTAACATTAAACCTAACCATAACCCTAACCCTAACCCTAACTGTAACCATAACACAAACCCTAACAGAAAACAGAAAATGCACCCTAACATAACACTAACCCTAACGGTTTCCCAACTTTAACCCTAACCCTAATACTAACACTATCCCTAGCACTAACCCCAACCCTAACCCTAACCTTAACCCTAACACTAACACTAAACCTAACCCTAACCCTAACACTAACCCTAAACTCAATCCTATCCCTATCACTAACTCTAACCCTAAACCTAACCCTAAACCTAACCCTAACCCTATCCCTAATCCTAACACTAACCCTAACCTACTAAGAACCATAAACTAACCCTAAACCTAACCCTATAACTCACTTTAATCCTCTTACTAACCATAACCCAAAACCTAAATCTAAATTTAACCCTAACCATAACACTTACCATAACACAAATTATAACTCTTACCATAATACTAACCCTAGCACTAACACTAAATCTAATCCTAACCCTTATCATTACCCTAACTCTAAAACTAACCCTAAACTTAACCAGAACTCTGACTCTAACTCTAATTCTAACCCCAAAACTATTCCTAACCATAACTCTAAATGTAATCCTAAAACTAACCGTAAACTTAACCCTAACCCTAACTATAACACTAACCCTAAACCTAATCCTAATCCAAAAAGTAACCTTAACCTACCCTGAACCCTAACCCTAACCCTCACCCTAAGCCTAACTCTAACCCCAACGCTAATGCTAACATTTAAACTAACACTTACCCAAACCGTAACAATAACCCTAATCCTAATCACAACATAACATTAAACATAAACCTAATCCTAACCCTAACCCTACCACTAATCCAACCCTAAACCTAACTCTAACCCTACCCCTAATGTAACTTTAATCCTAACACTAACAAAAACCCTAACTTAAACCCTAACCCTAACCATAATGCTAAACCTTACATAACCCTAACCCTAACCCTAACTCTAACCCTAACAGTAATTCAAACCCCAATATTAACACTAACATTTACCCCAACCCTAACCCTATACTAACCCTAACCCTAACACTAACCCTAAACCTATCACTAAACTTAACCCTAACTAAACCCTAACCCTAACATTAACCCTAAAACTAGGCCTAACCCTAACACTAACCCTAAACCTATCCCTAACCCTAACACTATCCCTAACTCTAACCTTAACAAAAACATTAACCCTAGAACTAAACCTAAACCTAATATTAACCCTATCCCTAATGCTAACATGAACACTAACACTAATGCTAACCCTAACATTAACCCTTACACTAACCCTAACTGTAACATTAACACTAACCCTAACCCTAACATTAACCCCAAATTTAACCCTAAAACTATCACTAACCATAACAGTTACAGAAAACCTAAACCTAAACCTAACACTAAACCAAACAGTTACCCTAACCCTACCCCTAACACTAACCCTAAACCTAAACCTAATCCTAACACTAACATTAACACTAACCCTAAACTTAACCCTAACACTAACCATAAACCTAAACCTGAACTAACCCTATCATTAAACCTAACCCTAACCCTAAACCTAAAATTAACCCTAACTCTAACCCTAAACCTAACCCTAAACCCAAACACAACCCTAACCCTATTCCTAACCCTTACCTAAACCTAACATTAACCCTAAAGCTAACAATAAACCTTACCTTAACCCGAACCCTAACCTAACTCTCATCCAAACCCTAACTCTAAAACTAACAGTAA
>NW_026006827.1:43329-53383 GCF_001458135.2 Marmota marmota marmota
CTAACCCTAACCCTAACCCTAAACCTAACAATAACCCTAAACTAACCCTAACACTAAACCTAACCCTAACCCTAATTCTAACACTAACCCTGACACTAACATTAACCCTAACCCTAATCCTGACATAACCCTAACCCTAACCCTTACCTAACCATAACATTACCCTTACGCTAACCCTTCCATAACCCTAACCCTAACCCTAAACCTATCACTAACCCTAACATTAACACTAACATTAACACTAACCCTATCACTAACCATAAGCTTAAATCTAGCCCTAAATCTAACACTAACCTTAACACTATGCCTCACACTAACACTAAACCTAAACCTAACCCCAACCCTAACACTAACCCTAACCCTAACCCTAACACTTATTCTAACCCTAATACCAACGGTAATGCTAACCCTAACCCTAACCCTAAACATAACACTAAACCTAACTTTAACAGTAATCAAAACACTAACCCTAAACCTATCTCTAACCCTAACACTATTCCTAATCCTAAACCTAAACATAAACCTAATACTAACATTAAGCCTAACCCTAAATTTAACCATAACACTAAACCTAACACTGATTCTAACCCTAAGTCTTTTTCTAAACCTAAGCTTAAAAATAATGCTAAATCTAACACTAACCCTAACACTAAACCTAACAATAAAACTAACCCTAAACCTAAAAATAACCCTAACACTAACCTCAACCCTAACAAAAACCCTATACCTAACACTAACTCTAACCCTAATACTAACATTAAGCTAACCCTAACATGAACCATGAACCTAACCCTAAACCTAACCCTAATCTTAACCTAACCCTAACCCTAACAGTAACACTAATCCTAAATCTAATTCTAAGCCAAACACTAATCCTAACCCTAACCCTAACCGTTATACTAACACTAACCCTAAACATAACATGAGCCCTAACCCTAACTGTAACCCTAACCTTAACCTTAACCCTGTCCCTAATCTTAACCATAACCCTAACAGAAACCCTAACCAAAACCATAATCCTAACCCTAAAGTAACCCTAACCCTAACCCTTACATAATTTTTACCCTAACTTTAAAACTAACCCAAACACTAAACCTTAACCTAACCCTAACGAAAACCCTAACCATAATCCTAACACTATCACTAACCCTAACCCTAAATCTAACAATAACCCTAATTTTAACACTAATCCTAACCCTAAAACTAACACTAAACCTAACCCTAACCCTAACACTAAACCTAACCCTAAATGTAACCCTAATCCAACTGTAACCCTAACTCTAATTCTAACCCATACGTTAAACCTAAACCTAAACCTAACACAAACCATAACCCTTACCCTAACAATAACCCTAAAACTATACCTAAACCTAACCCTAAAACTAACCCTAACTCTGACACTAACCCTAACCCTAATTGGAAACCCTAACCCTAATTTGAAACCTTAACCTAACCCAAACCCTCACACTAACACTAACCCTTACCCTAAACCTTACTCAAACCCTAACCCAAACCATAACACTAACCCTAACCATAGCAATAACCCTTACTCTAACACTAACCCTAACCCTATACTTAACACTAATTCTAAACCCAAACCTAACCCTAACCATAACACTAACCCTAACCCTAACCCTAACACTAACCCCAAACCTATACCTAATCCTAAACCTAACATGAAATCTAACCCTAACCCTAACCCTAACTCTAACCCTAATCCAACCCTAAACCTAAACCTAACCCTAACCCTCAACTTAACACAAACCATAACCCTAATCCTAACACAGACCCTAACACTAACCCTAATTCTAACCATAATCTTAACTCTTAAACTAACCTTAACCCTAACTGAATCCCTAACCCTGATCCTCACCCTAATTCTAAAACTAACCCTGAACCTAGCCCTAACCAGTACCCTAACAATAACCCTAACCCTTACCTAATACTAACCCTAAGCCTAACCCTAAGCCTATCACTAACCCCAACCGCAACCCTAACCCTGAACCTAATACTATTCCTAACTTTAACACTAACCCTAAGCATAACCCGAACACTAACCATGACACTAACCTTAATCCTAAATCTAACCCTAAAACTATCCCTAACCCTATCCTTATATCTAACACTAAACTAACCCTAAACCTAACCCTAACTCAAATCATAATCCAACCATAATCCTAAACCTATTCCTAACCCAAATCCCTATCCCTAACCCTAACCCCAACATATACCTTAACCCGAACCCTAACCCTAACCCAATCTCTAACAGTAAACCTAAACCTAAACCTTACCCTTACTCTAACACTAAACCTAACCCTAACCCTAAGCCTAACACTAACTCTAACACTAACCCTAACATTAACCCTAACACAAACCCTAACCTCATTCAATAATTTTAAACCTAATCCTAACCCTAAGCGTAACCCTTGCACTAACCCTATCCCTAACACTAACCCTAACACTAATTCCAACAAGAAATCTAACCCTAACCCTAACATCCTAACACCAACCCTAATCATAAAACTTACACTAACCTTAACCCTAAACCTAACTGTAACCCTAACACTAAACCTAACCCTAACCCCAATTCTAACTCTTAATCCTAACATAAACCCTAACCCTAAGCCTAAACCTAACAAAAACACTAACCCTAACACTACCACTAACCCAAAAGTTACCCTAACCCTATACATAACTCTAAAACTCAACCTAAACCTAACCCTAAACAAAATTCTAACATTTACCCTAACCCTAATTCTAACGCTAATCCTAACACTTACCGTAAAACTAACCCTAAACCTAACCCTCACCCTGAAACTAACCATAACCCTAACACTAACACGAACCCTAAAATTATCCCTAACCTGATCACTAACCCTAACTGTAACCCTAACAATAGCACTAATCCTAACCCTAACCCTAACATTTACACTAACCCTAAACCTAAACCTAACCATAACCCTCATCCTATGTGTAACCCTAAACCTAACACTAACCATAATCCTAACACAAACTCTAACACTAAACCTAACACTAGCCTCTACCCAAAAAGCTAAACTTAATGCTAATTTTAACCATAAACTTAACCCTAACCCTCACACTAACAATAACGCTAATCCTAACCCAAACCTTAACACTAACCCTAACTCTATATCTAACCCTAAATCTAACCCTAAAAATACCCCTAACCCTAAACTTAACCCTAACTTTCACCCAAAACCTAACTCTAAATCTAACACAAACCCTAACCCTAACACTAACACTAACACTAACCCTAAAACTAAGTATAACCCTAAGCATAACCCTTACCCTAAATCTAACCTTAAAATAAACCCTAACCCTAACAATAACCATAACCCTAACCCGAATTTCAACCATAACAGTAACCCTAACCCTATTCAAAACCCTAACACAAACCCTAATACTAAATGTAACCTTAATCCTAACACTAATTCTAACCCTAATAGAAACACTAACACTAACCCTAACACTAACTCTAAACCTAAACATAAACCAAACACTAACCTTAACCCTAACCATAGCAATAAACATATCCCTAACCCTAACACTAACTCTAACCCTAACCCTTACCAAAACCGTAAACCTTACTCTAACGTGAACATTTATCCTAACCCTAACCCGACACCTAACACTAACACTAACACTAACCCTAACACTAAACCTAACACTAAACCTAACACTAAACCTAACGATAACCATAAACCTAACACAGTCACTAACCCTAACCCTAAACCTTACCCTAACACTAACCCTATCTCTAACCCTAACCATAATCTGAACACTAAACCTAACTCTAACCCAAATCGTAACACTAACCCTAAACCTATTTCTAACACTAAACCTAAACCTAAAAATAACCCTAACCCTAACCCTAACCCTAACCCTAACCCTAACTTTAACAGTAATCAAAACACTAACCCTAAACCTATCTCTAACCCTAACACTAGTCCTAATCCTAAACCTAAACATAAACCTAATACTAACATTAAGCCTAACCCTAAATTTAACCATAACACTAAACCTAACACTGATTCTAACCCTAAGTCTTTTTCTAAACCTAAGCTTAAAAATAATGCTAAATCTAACACTAACCCTAACACTAAACCTAACAATAAAACTAACCCTAAACCTAAAAATAACCCTAACACTAACCTCAACCCTAACAAAAACCCTATACCTAACACTAACTCTAACCCTAATACTAACATTAAGCTAACCCTAACATGAACCATGAACCTAACCCTAAACCTAACCCTAATCTTAACCTAACCCTAACCCTAACAGTAACACTAATCCTAAATCTAATTCTAAGCCAAACACTAATCCTAACCCTAACCCTAACCGTTATACTAACACTAACCCTAAACATAACATGAGCCCTAACCCTAACTGTAACCCTAACCTTAACCTTAACCCTGTCCCTAATCTTAACCATAACCCTAACAGAAACCCTAACCAAAACCATAATCCTAACCCTAAAGTAACCCTAACCCTAACCCTTACATAATTTTTACCCTAACTTTAAAACTAACCCAAACACTAAACCTTAACCTAACCCTAACGAAAACCCTAACCATAATCCTAACACTATCACTAACCCTAACCCTAAATCTAACAATAACCCTAATTTTAACACTAATCCTAACCCTAAAACTAACACTAAACCTAACCCTAACCCTAACACTAAACCTAACCCTAAATGTAACCCTAATCCAACTGTAACCCTAACTCTAATTCTAACCCATACGTTAAACCTAAACCTAAACCTAACACAAACCATAACCCTTACCCTAACAATAACCCTAAAACTATACCTAAACCTAACCCTAAAACTAACCCTAACTCTGACACTAACCCTAACCCTAATTGGAAACCCTAACCCTAATTTGAAACCTTAACCTAACCCAAACCCTCACACTAACACTAACCCTTACCCTAAACCTTACTCAAACCCTAACCCAAACCATAACACTAACCCTAACCATAGCAATAACCCTTACTCTAACACTAACCCTAACCCTATACTTAACACTAATTCTAAACCTAAACCTAACCCTAACCATAACACGAACCCTAACCCTAACCCTAACACTAACCCCAAACCTATACCTAATCCTAAACCTAACATGAAATCTAACCCTAACCCTAACCCTAACTCTAACCCTAATCCAACCCTAAACCTAAACCTAACCCTAACCCTCAACTTAACACAAACCATAACCCTAATCCTAACACAGACCCTAACACTAACCCTAATTCTAACCATAATCTTAACTCTTAAACTAACCTTAACCCTAACTGAATCCCTAACCCTGATCCTCACCCTAATTCTAAAACTAACCCTGAACCTAGCCCTAACCAGTACCCTAACAATAACCCTAACCCTTACCTAATACTAACCCTAAGCCTAACCCTAAGCCTATCACTAACCCCAACTGCAACACTAACCCTCAACCTAATACTATTCCTAACTTTAACACTAACCCTAAGCATAACCCGAACACTAACCGTGACACTAACCTTAATCCTAAATCTAACCCTAAAACTATCCCTAACCCTATCCTTATATCTAACACTAAACTAACCCTAAACCTAACCCTAACTCAAATCATAATCCAACCATAATCCTAAACCTATTCCTAACCCAAATCCCTATCCCTAACCCTAACCCCAACATATACCTTAACCCGAACCCTAACCCTAACCCAATCTCTAACAGTAAACCTAAACCTAAACCTTACCCTTACTCTAACACTAAACCTAACCCTAACCCTAAGCCTAACACTAACTCTAACACTAACCCTAACATTAACCCTAACACAAACCCTAACCTCATTCAATAATTTTAAACCTAATCCTAACCCTAAGCGTAACCCTTGCACTAACCCTATCCCTAACACTAACCCTAACACTAATTCCATCAAGAAATCTAACCCTAACCCTAACATCCTAACACCAACCCTAATCATAAAACTTACACTAACCTTAACCCTAACCCCAACTGTAACCCTAACACTAAACCTAACCCTAACCCCAATTCTAACTCTTAATCCTAACATAAACCCTAACCCTAAGCCTAAACCTAACAAAAACACTAACCCTAACACTACCACTAACCCAAAAGTTACCCTAACCCTATACATAACTCTAAAACTCAACCTAAACCTAACCCTAAACAAAATTCTAACATTTACCCTAACCCTAATTCTAACGCTAATCCTAACACTTACCGTAAAACTAACCCTAAACCTAACCCTCACCCTGAAACTAACCATAACCCTAACACTAACACTAACCCTAAAACTATCCCTAACCCGATCGCTAACCCTAACTGTAACCCTAACAGTAGCACTAATCCTAACCCTAACCCTAACATTTACACTAACCCTAAACCTAAACCTAAACAAAACCCTCATCCTATGTGTAACCGTAAACCTAACACTAACCATAATCCTAACACAAACTCTAACACTAAACCTAACACTAGCCTCTACCCAAAACCTAAACTTAATGCTAATTTTAACCATAAACTTAACCCTAACCCTCACACTAACAATAACGCTAATCCTAACCCAAACCTTAACACTAACCCTAACTCTATATCTAACCCTAAATCTAACCCTAAAAATACCCCTAACCCTAAACTTAACCCTAACTTTCACCCAAAACCTAACTCTAAATCTAACACAAACCCTAACCCTAACACTAACACTAACACTAACCCTAAAACTAAGTATAACCCTAAGCATAACCCTTACCCTAAATCTAACCTTAAAATAAACCCTAACCCTAACAATAACCATAACCCTAACCCGAATTTCAACCATAACAGTAACCCTAACCCTATTCGGAACCCTAACACAAACCCTAATACTAAATGTAACCTTAATCCTAACACTAATTCTAACCCTAATAGAAACACTAACACTAACCCTAACACTAACTCTAAACCTAAACATAAACCAAACACTAACCTTAACCCTAACCATAGCAATAAACATATCCCTAACCCTAACACTAACTCTAACCCTAACCCTTACCAAAACCGTAAACCTTACTCTAACGTGAACATTTATCCTAACCCTAACCCGACACCTAACACTAACACTAACACTAACCCTAACACTAAACCTAACACTAAACCTAACACTAAACCTAACGATAACCATAAACCTAACACAGTCACTAACCCTAACCCTAAACCTTACCCTAACACTAACCCTATCTCTAACCCTAACCATAATCTGAACACTAAACCTAACTCTAACCCAAATCGTAACACTAACCCTAAACCTATTTCTAACACTAAACCTAAACCTAAAAATAACCCTAACCCTAACCCTCACCCTAAACCTAACTCTAAATCTAACACAAAACCTAACCCTAACAATCACCCTAACCCTAACCCTAAATTTAACCCAACCCCCAAAACTAAAACTAACAATAACCCTAACCCTAAACCTCACACAAACACTCACCTGAACTCTAACCCCAAAACTAACACTAACCCTAACTGTAACCCTAACACTAATAGTAACCCTAACCATAAAAATAACTCTAATCCTAATAGTAACCATAAACTTAAATCTAGCCCAAACACTAATGAAAACACAGACCCTAATCTAATTCTCACTCTAACCCTAACATTAACTGAACACTAACCCTAATCCTAACACTAAACTTAACCCTATCCATAACCCTAACCCAAACACTAACCCTAACCTAACCCTAACCCTAACACTAACCCTACACCAAAACCTAATGTTAATCTTAACACTACCGTAACCCTAATCTGAACCTGAACCCTAAGCCTAACAATTAACCTAACCCTAACTCTAACACTAATCCTCACCCTAATTTAACCCTAACCATAACCCTAACCTTAATTCTAAACCTAACCCTAAAACTTACCTTAACCCTAAACCTAACCTAAACCCTAACAGTAACACTTAACCTAACCCTAAATCTAACTCTAACACAAACACTTACCCTAACCCTATCTCTAACCTAACCCTAACCCTAAGCCTAACCCTAACCCTAACAAGAACCCTAACCCTAACTAAAATTCTAACATTAACCCTAACACTTTAACCATCATGGTAATCCTAACCCTAACCCTAAAACTAACCCTAGCCATAACCCTAACTCTAACCCTCATCCTAACCCTAACACTAACACTAACCCTAACCTTAACACTAAACCTAAAACTAACCCTAACACTAAGCCTAATGCTAACCCCAACTCGAACCCTAAACCTAAACCTAATGCTAACCCTAACACTAATCCTATCCTTAACCCTAACACTAATTCTATCCTTAACCCTAACCCTAAATATAACAGTAACCATAACCCTAATTTTAAAACTAAACATAACTCTAACAATAACCCTTACATAACCCTAACCCTAATCCAAACACTAACCTTAACCCAACCCTAACCCTTACCGTAAAACTTACCCTAACACTAATCCTAATGCAAACACTAACACTAAAACTAACCCCAACCCTAACACTAATCCTACCCTTAAACCTAATTTAGCACTAACCCTAACCCTAACACTAACCCTAATGTTAACACTAACACTAAACCTAATCCTAACCAAAACCCTAAATCTAAACCTAATCCTCTCTATAACCATAACACTAACCTAACCCTAACCTTAACTTAAATCCACCTCTAACCCTAAAAACCCTAACCCTAACCCTAACACTAAACCTAACACTAACCCTAACACTAAATCCAACCCGACTTAAAAGTAATCCTAATCCTAAACCTAACCCTAATCCTAACCCTTAGGTTAACACTAACCATAACAATAAACCTAACACTAACACTAAAACTAAAGCAAAACCTAACCCTATATATAACACTAACAATAACCCTAACCCTAACACTAACTTAAACCTATCTCTAACCCTAACAGTATCCTTATACCTAACCCTAACCCTAACCCAAACTTTAACCGCAAACTTAAACCTAACCCTAACCCTCACGCTAAACCTAACCCTAACATGAACCCTAGCCTAACCCTAACACTAACGGTACCCTAAGCATAGTCATAACCCTAACCCCAACCCTAACACTAACCGTAAACTTATTTCTAACCCTAACCCTAACACTAACTCTAACGCAAAGTTTAACAATAACACTAACCTTAACAAAAAACCTAATTCTAACCGTAACCCTAGCCCTAACCCTAACTCAAACCTAAACCCTAACTCAAACCCTAACCCTAACTCTAACCCTAACCCTTACCCTAACACTAACAATAACCCTAACCCATACTCTAACATTAAACCTAACCCAAACCCTAACACTAACCCTAACCGTAACCATAACACTAACCCTAAACCTAACTCTAACCCTAAAACTAACCCTAAATGTATTCCTAAACCTGAAACTATACCTAAACCTAACCGTAACCCTAACCCTAAAACTAACCCTAACCTTAACCCTAACATTAATCCTAACTCTAACTCTAACCCTAATACTAGGACAAAACTTAACCCTAACCCTAACACTATCACTAACCCTAAACCTAAACCTATGACTAACTCTAAACCTAAAACTAACCCTAAACCTAACATTAACCCTAACACTAACCCTCACTCTACCCTAGCAGAAAAACCTAACACTAACCCTAACCCTGACCTTAACACTAACCCTAATGCAAACCCTAACAATAACACTAATCCTAACATTAACTCTAATTCTAAAGTAATCCTAAAAGTAAAACTAACCGTAACCCTAACCCTAATGCAAACTTTAACCCAAACCCTAACAATAAACCTAACCCTAAATCTAACCCCAAACCTAAACATAAATCGATCCCTAATCCTAAATGTAACCCTAAACCTAAAAATAACCCTAACCCTAACACAAACCCTAACACCAATCCTAATCCTAACACTAAACTTAACCCACACCCTAACAGTATCTCTAACCCTAACCCTAACCCTAACCCTAACCCTAACCCTAACCCTAACCCTAACCCTAACCCTAACCCTAACCCTAACCCTAACCCTAACCCTAA
>NW_026006827.1:57314-58321 GCF_001458135.2 Marmota marmota marmota
CTAACCCTAACACTTAACATAACCCAAATCCTAAAATTAACCCTAACTCTAAACCTAAACCTAACCCTAACCCTACCCAATTTGTTACACTAAACCTAAACCTAACCCTAACACTAACTCTTACCCCAAACTCTTTCCTGAGCCTAACACTAACCCTAACCCTAACCCTAATTATAATCATAACACTAACCCTAACGCTAAAACTAACCCTAACACTAATCCTAATTCTAACACTAACATTAATCCTAACCCTAAGATGCACTGGAAACCTAACCCCAACACTAACCCTAAATGTAACCCTAACCCTAACTCTAACTGAATCAATAACACTAATCCTAACCCTAACACTAATCCTAACACTGAAACTAACCCGAACACTAACTCTAACCTTAACACTAACCCTAATGCAAACACTAACACTAACACTAATCTTAACACTAAGCCTAATCCTAACCATAACCCTAACACTAACACATATCCTAACCTTAACCCTAACACAAAACCCAACTCTAAACCTAACACTAAACCTAACACTAACACTAACCCTAACACTAACCCTAACACTAATCCTAATCATAACTCGAGTCTTAAATGTAACTCTAACCCTAACACTAACCCTAAACCTAACACAAACCCTGACACTAACCCTATATCTAGCCCTAACCCTATCTTTAACCAAAAGCCTAATCCAAACAGTAACCCTAACCCTAACCTCAAACCTAGTGTTAAACCTAACCCTAAACCTTACCTCACCCTAAACATTACTCTAACTCGAACAATAAACTTCACACTAAACGTAACAATAACCCTAATGCTTACAACAAACCTAACATTAATCATAAATCTAACATTAACACTAACCCTAACCTTAACACTAAACGTAAAACTAACCCTAACCTTAAGCCTAATGCTAACCCTAACTCTAACCCTAATCCTGACCCTAACACTAACCCTAACACTAACCCTATCCTTAAACCTAACCCAAAATATAACACTAACTCTAAACC
>NW_026006827.1:60674-63234 GCF_001458135.2 Marmota marmota marmota
TAACCCTAACCCTAACCCTAACCCTAACCCCAACCCTAACCCTAATCCTAACATGAATTCTAACCCTAAGCCTAAGCCTAACCCTAACACTAACCCTCAACCTAAACCTAACTCTAACAATAACCTTACAACTAACCCTCATCCTCAACCTAACTCTAAACCTTACCCCAACCCTAATCCTATCACAAATTCTAACCATAACCATAACTCTAAATGTAACACAAACCCGAACTCAAACCATAACACTCAACTTATACTAACCCTAAACCTAACTCAAACCCTAAATCTAAAATTAACCCAAAACTTAACCCTAACTGTAAAACTAACATAACCCTAATCCTAATTCTTAGCCTTAAACTAACTCTAACCTTAACACTAAAACTAACACTAATCCTAAACCTAACCTTAACCCTAACCATAAAACTAACTCTAACCCTAACACTACCTCTAAACCTATCCCTAACCCTAACACTATACTTAACCTTAAATCTAACTTTTACCCAAACACTAACACTAAACCTAACCCTATTCCTAGCCCTAACACGCACACAAAACTTATCCCTATCCCTAACGCTAACACTAAACCTAACCCTAAACCTAACCCTATGCTTAACACTAATCATAACACTAACTCTAACGAGAGTTAGTGTTATGATTAGTGTTAATCCTAACCATAAACCTAACCCAAACCATAACCCTAACCCTAACATTAACCCTATCGTTAATCCTAACCCTAACCCTTACCTTAACACTACCCTAACCCTAACTCTAACACTCACCTTAACCCTAACTCTAACCATAACAATAACCTAAACCTAACCCTAACTCTAACACTAACCCTAAACCTATTCTTAAAACTAACACTATTCCTAACTCTAACCCTAACAGTCACACTAACCCTAAACTTAACCCTAACACTAATTTTAACACTAACCCTAACCCTAACACTAAGACAAACCTTAACTCTAAACCTAACCTAACCCTAACCTTATCTCTAACCTAACACTAACTCTAAACATAACTCTAACCCTAACAGAAACCCTAACATTAACCCTAACCCTAACACTAACAACAACCCTAATTGAATCCCTAACACTAACACTATTCCTAACACTAAACCTAAATCTAATGGTTAAACCTAAAACTAACCCTAACCCGAACACTAACAGAAACTGTAACCCAAACCTTAACACCAAACCTAATCCTAAACCAAACCATAACACTCACCCAAACACTAACCCTAAAGCTAACTCTAACGCTAACCCTAACACTAACCATATTTCTAACCCTAATGCTAACTATAACACTAACTCTAACCCTAACCTTAACCCTAACACTAACCCTAAACCTATCTCTAAATCTAACACTATTGCTAACCGTAACTCTAACCCTAACACTAACCCTCTACGAATTCTAATCCTAACCCTAATTCTAACCCTAACCCTAACCCTAATGCAAACCCTAACACGAACATTAACCTTAACCCTAATACTAAACCTTCCTATAACCCTAACCTAACACTAAACCTAAACCTAACCCTCACACAAACCCTAACCTTAACCCTAATACTAACCCTAACCCTAACACTAACCCTAACAATACAACAACCCTAAACCCAACCATAACAATAAACCAACCCTAAACCTAACTGTAACCGTAAATATAACTCTAACACTAACACTATCCCTAACCCAAAAACAAATTCTAAGACTATCCCTTAACCTAACCCTAACATATATACTAACACTAACCCTAACATTAACAATAACCCTAAGCCTAACACAAATCCTAATCTTAATCCTAACCCTAACACTAACACTAAACCTAACCCTAAGCATATCCCCAACCCAAACGCTAACCTAACCCTAACTCTAACACTATCACTAATCCTAAACCTAATACTAACCCTAAAACTAACCCTAACCCAAACCCTGTCCCTAACACTTATTGTAACCCTTCACCTAAGCATAACTCTAATTCTAACCCTAACCCTAAACCTAACACAAATCCTAACCCAAACCATAACCCTAAACCTAACCCAACCCTAACATTAACCCTTAACTAAACATAACTGTCACCCTAACACTAACCCTAATATTAACCCTAATCCGAACCCTTACCTATCACTAACCCTAACCCTAAACATAACCCTAACACTAACTCTAACTCTAACCCTAAGTTTTAATCTAACTGTAAACCTATCTGTAATTCTAAACCTAACCCTAATCTTACAAAAATCCTAACCCTAACCCTAACCCTAATCCTAACTTTAAAACAAACCCTAACACTAAACTTAACCCTATCCATAACCCTAACACTAAACTTAACCCTATCCATAACCCTAACACTAAAGTTAACACGAACTCTAACCCTACCCATTACCCTTTACCTAACACTAACCCTAAACCAACCATAACCCTATCAATAACCCTAAACCTAACCTTAAACCTAAACCTAATACTAACCCTAAAACAAACCCTAACAATAAACCTAAATCAGTTCCTAAACCTGACACCATTTCTAACCCTATCTGTAACCCTAAAACTAACACTAATCCTAA
>NW_026006827.1:69656-70954 GCF_001458135.2 Marmota marmota marmota
TAATCCTATACCTAACAACAACCGTAACCCAAACCATAACCCTAAATTTTACCAAACCCTAACACTAATACTTACTTAACCAAACCCAAATCCTAACACTAACACAAATTCTAAGACTAACCCTAACCCTAAGCCTAACACAAACCTTAAACCTAAGCATACCACTAAGCCTAACCCTCTCCCAAACCATAACCCCAACCCTAACACTAACCCTAAACCTAACCGTATCCCTAACCCTATCAGAAACCTTAAAACTAAATCTAACACTAACCCTAACACTAATCCTAACCCTAAAAATAACCCTAACCCTAAACCTAAACCTAACCCTCACCATAACCTTATCCCTAAACCTAACAATAACCCTAACCCTAATAGTAACACTAACTCTAACCACAAAACTAACCGTAACCCTAAAACAAAACCTAACCCTAAACCTAAGCCTAACGCAAACACTAACCCTAATCCTATACCTAACAACAACCCTAACCCAAACCATAACCCTAACTTTTACCTAACCCTAACACTAATACTTATCTAACCAAACCCAAATCCTAAAACTAACACTAACCCTAAATCTAACCCTAACACAAACCCTAAACCTAACCATAGCACTGAGCCTAACACTCATCCAAAACATAACCCCAACCCTAACACTAACCCTAACCCTAACACTATCCGTAACCCTAACAAAAACCCAAACCCTAAGTCTAACCCTAACCCTAATACTAACTTTAATGCTAACCTTAACCCTAACCCTAATCCTAACTCTAACAGTAACCCTAACCCTAAACCTAAACCTAACTATCACCATAAAACTATCCCTAAACCTAACACTAACCATAACCCTAACACTAACACTAACCCTACACCTCATTAAAACCCGAAACCAAACACTAATGCTAACCCTTACCCTAACCCTAACCATAACCCAAACCCTAAACCTAAACCTAACACTAACCCTAAGCCTAAACATAACACGAACCCTAACCCTAATCCTAACCTAACCCTAGCTGTAACCATAACCCTAACACTAAACCTAACCCTAACCCTTACCCTAGCAATAACAATATCTTTAACATTAACCCTAAGCTTAACCTACCCTAATCTTATCCCTAACCCTAAACCTAATCATAAAAGTTACTGTAAAACTATATGTAATCTTATCAGTAACCCTAACAGAAATCCTAATTCTAACCCTAACCCTAAAAATAACAATAACTTTAACACTAACCCTAACCCTAACCTACCCTAAACCTGTCTCTAACCCTAACCCTAATCATAAACATTACTGTAAAACT
>NW_026006827.1:74528-90682 GCF_001458135.2 Marmota marmota marmota
CTAATCATAACCCTAACCCTAATCATAACCCTAACCCTAACCCTAACCCTAAAACTTACCTTAACACTAAGCCTAACACTAACACTGTCCCTAACCCTAATCTTAACATAAACCCTAACCTAAACCTAACAATAACCCTAAGCCTACCCTCATATGAACCCAAACCTAACCTTAACTCTAACACAACTCTAATACTAACCCTAACACAAACCCTAAACCTAAACCTG
This sequence comes from Marmota marmota marmota, assembly GCF_001458135.2. Lineage (NCBI taxonomy): Eukaryota > Metazoa > Chordata > Mammalia > Rodentia > Sciuridae > Marmota > Marmota marmota. The sequence goes on from NW_026006827.1 coordinate 74,756, forward strand.
TACCTAAACCTAATCTTAACCTAACCATAACCCTAACACTAACCTAAACCTAACACTCACCATAACACTAACCCTAACACTTACTCTAACCCCAACACTAATCCTAAATCTAACCCTCAACCAAACACTAACCCTAAACCTAATCCTAAGCCTAACCTTAACACTAACCCTAAACCTAACCCTTACACTAACACTAATCCTAAACCTAACATGAGCCCTAACCCTAACGCTAACCGTAACCCTATCCTTAACCTCAAACCTGTCCCTAATCATAACCATAACCTTAACAGAAACCCTAACCCCAACCATAGTCCTAACCCTAACCTAACTCTAACACTTACCTAAATCTAACTCTAACTTTAATACTAACCCAAACATTAAACCTACACCTAACCCTAATGGTAACCTTAAACATAATCCTAACCATATCACTAACCCTCACCCTAAACCTAACACTAATCCTAATTTTAACACTAACCCTAACCCTAAAATTAATATCAACCTTACCCCTAACCCTAATCCTAACACTAACACTAACCTTACCCTTCACCCTAACACTAAACCTAACTCTAACCATAATCCAATTGTAATCCTAAACCTAACCCTAACACAAATCTTAACCCTATCCCTAAACCTAACACAAAACATAACCCTAACCCTAATACTAACCCTAACACTATCCCTAAACCTTACCCTTACCCTAACTCTGACACTAAACCGAAACCTAACTGGAAACCTAACCCAAACCCAAACCCTAACACTAACCCTAACCCTAACCCTAAACCTTATTCTAAACCTAACCCAAACCTTAACACTAACCCAAACCCTAACCCTTACTCTTACAATAACCCTAACCCTCAACCTAAATCTAATACTAACCCTAACCCTAACTCTAACACTAACCCCAAAACAATGCCTAATCCGAAACCCAACACTAACCCTAACCTTAACACTTATCCTAACCCTAAACTTAACTGACCCTAACCCTAATGCTAAACCTAAACCTAACCCTAACCAAAACAATAACAATAACCCTAATCCTAACCCTAAACCTAACACTAACCCAAACTATAACCCTAAATATCACTCTAATATTAACCGTTACCCTAACCCTAACCTTTACTCTAAATCTCACCCTAAACCTAACCCTGTCCCTAGCACTATCTCTAACCCTAATCCTAAAACAAAACCTAAACCTAACTCTAACTCCAAGCAAAAAACTAATTCAACCCTAATCCTTACCAAAAACTTACACCTAACCCTAACACTAAACCTAGACCTAACTCTAACACGAAAGCTAACACTAACCCTAACAGTAACCCTAACACAAAGCCACAACCTAACCCTAAACCTAACACCAACCTTAACCATAACCCTAACGATATCACAAATTATAACCCAAACCACAACCCTAACCCAACCTAACCTTAACCCTTACCACTACTTGACCCTAAACCTAACCCTTAAACTATCACTAATTTTAACCCCAAACCTAACATTAACTTTAATCTTCACCCTAGCCCGAACCATAACAGCAACCCTAATCTTAACCCTTACCCTAACACTATCCTTAAACCTATCCTTAACCCTAAACCTAACACTAAAACTACCCCTAAAACTAAAACTAACTCTAACCCTAACCCAAATCATAACACGAACCCTAATCTTAAACTAACCCTAACCCCAAACCTAAACCTAATTATCACCATAACACTAACCCTAATCCTAACCCTAATCATAACACTAACATTAACCTTAACCCTAACCCTAAATCAAACATAAACCCTAACCCTAAATCTAACCCTAAACCTAACACAAACCCTAATCCAAACCCTAAAATGAAGCCTAAAACTTAAATGAACCGTAAGACTATGACTAACCCTAAACCTAACCCTAACCCTAACACTAAACTTAACCCTAATCCTAACCCTATCACTAACACTAATCCTAACTCTACTTCTCAACCTAACCCTAACCCTAACCCTTACCTTAACACTAACCCTAACTGAAAACCTAACCATTTGCCTAACCCTATTCTTAACCCTAATATTAAACCTAACCCTAATTTTAACACTAACTCTAACCCTAATCCTACCATAACTGTAACTCTAACCCTAACCCAAACCCTAAACCTAACGCTCAACCTAACACAAACCATAACCCTAACCTTAACCCTAACACTAACCCTAAGACTAACACTAAACCTAATCCTAACTCTTAAACTAACCCTAACCCTAACCCGATTTCTATCCCTGAAACTCACCCTAATTCTAAAACTAACCCTAAACCCAACCCTAACCCTACACTAACAATACCCCTAACACTTACCTAATACTAAACCTAAACCTAACCCTAATCCTATCATTAACCCTAAACATAACCCTAACCCTAAATCTAACATAAATGTAACATTAACTCTAACCCTATCCCTAATTCAAACCCTAACACTAACACTAATCATAACTGTAATAATAACAATAACCCTAACCCTACCCTTAACCCTAACACTAATCCTAATCCTAATGGTAACTCTAACCCTAATCCAACCATAACCCTCACATTAACCCTAACCCCAAACCTAACCCTAACTCTCAACCTAACACAAACCATAACCCTAAACCTAACACTGACACTAACACTAACACTAATCATAGCCCTTATCCTAAATCTTAAACTAACCTTAACCCTAACCCAATCCCTAACCCTGATCCTCACCATAATTCTAAAACTAACCCTGAACCTAACCCTAACCAGTACCCTAAAACTTACCCTAACCCTTACCTAATACTAACCCTAAACATAACACTAACCCTATCACTAACCCTAACTATAATCCTAACCCTCAACCTAAAACTAACCCTAACTTTAACAATAAACCTAAACCTAACCATAACCCTAACACTAACTATAACCCAAATCCTATCCTTAACCCTAACCCCAGCACATATCCTAACCCAATCCCAAACCCTAACCCAATCTATAACACTAACCCTAACCCTAACCTTTACCCTTACCCTAACACTAAACCTAACCCTAACCCTAAACCTAACACTAACTCTTACACTAACCCTAAGCCTAACACTTACACTAACCCTATCCCTAATACTATCCCTAACCTTAATTCTAACCATAAATCTAACCCTAACTCTAACACTTACCCTAACACTAAACCTAACCATAAAACTTACATTAACCCTAACCCTAACCATAACCCTAATACTAAACCTAACTCTAACCCTAACCCTAACTCTTAACCCTAACACAAACCCTAACCCTAAGCCTAAACCTAATAAAAATACTAACCCTAACACTACCACTAACCCTAAAACTAACCTTAACCCTATACTTAACTGTAAAACTCACCCTAAACCTAATCCTAAACCTAATCCTAACATTTACCCTAAATCTAATTCTAACCCTAATCCTAACAATTACCGTAACACTAACCATAAACCTAACCTTAACCCTAAGACTTACCCTAATCCTAAAACTATACCTAATCCTATTGCTAACCTTAACCCTAACCCTGAGAATAATCCTGTACATATTCCAAAACTAACCCTTAACCTAACCCTAAGACAACCCCTTAACCTAATCTAAACCTAACACTAACCTAACCCTAACACTAACCTTAACAGTAACCCTACTCCTAACCATAAACCTAACACTTGAACTAACCCTAACCTTAACCCTACCCTTTACACTTACACTAACTCTAATGCTAAGCATAAACTTAACCCTAACCCTAAACCTAACTCCAACCCTAACACCTACCCTAACCCTAATCCTAACCCTAACCCTAAAACTCACCCTAACATGAATCCTAAACCTAATTCTAATCCTAACACCAACAGTAACCCTATCCCTAACATTAACCCTAACACTAACCCTAATGCAAACCCAAACCCTAACACTAACACTAACACTAACAATAACCCGAACCTAACACTAAGCACAATCCTTACTCCAACCCTAATCCTAACACTAACCCTAACACTAACCCTAACCCTAAACCTAACACTAACTCTAACCCTAATCCTTAAACTAACCCAAACACTAACCTTAAATTTAACCCTAGGCCTAATCGTAACCGTAACCCTAAACCTAATCATAACACTAACCATAATACAAAACCTAACCCTAACCCTCAAACTAACCTTAACCCTAAACCTAACCCTAATCGTAATTCTAACCCTTACCCTAACACTAACCCTAAGTGTAACACTATCCCTAAACCTAACCCTAACCCTAATATTAATCCTAACCATAACCCTAACCCTAAACCAAACTCTAAACCTAATACAAACCATAACCCTAACCCTTTATCCTATCCATAAGCCTAACCCTACCCTATTCCTTACCCTAAACCTATCCCTACCCTAATGCTAAAATTAAACTTATCCCTAACTCTAACACTAACCCTAACACTAACACTAATTCTAACCCTAAATCTATCCCTAACACAACCCTTATCCTAACACTAACCCTAACCCTAACCCTAAAACTAACCTTAACCCTAACCCTAACCCTGAACCCAAATCTAAACCTAACACAAACCCTAACCCTAAAATCACCCTAACCTTATTCCAATCCTAACACTAACCCTAAAACTAATTGGAACCCCAACCCTAACACAAAAACAAACCCTAAACCTTACCCTAACACTAACCATAACACTAATATTAAACATAAATCTAACCCTAACCCTAACCATAAAACTAACTATAAACGTCACCTTAACCCTAAACAGAACTCTAACCCTAAGACTAAACCTAATCCAACCCATGCACTAATCCTAACCCTAACTTTAATATTAACTGTATCCCTAACACTAACACTGACCCTAACCCTTACACGAACCCTAACCCTAACCCTAACCCTAAACACTAACACTAACACTAAACCAAAAACAAACCCTAATCCTAACATTCACCCTAACTCTAACCCTAACTTGAACCTGACCTGAAAACTAACCCTAACTATTACCCTAACACTCACATAACACTCACCCGAACTCTAACCCAAAACCTAACACTAATTTTAACAATAACCCTAACACTAATACTAATCCTACCCCTAACCTAACTTTAATCTAAAGCCTAACCGTAAACTTAAACCTAACTTGAACCCTAGCAATAAAGCAATCTCTTGTCCTAATCCTAACTCTAACCCTAACCATAACCATAACCATAACACTAACCATAAACCTAACACAAACCAAATCCCTAACCCTAACCCTAACCCTAACAATTACCCTAAACCTAACACAAACCCTAACCCTAACCCTAACCCAAAGATAACCCTATCCCTAATCCTAACCCTAACCCTAAACTAACCCTAATTCTAACCCTAACCTTAAAACTTAATTTAACCCTAAACCAAATCCAAACACTAACACTAACCCTAAACCTAACCTAAATCTAACCCTAAAACAAACCCTTACTTTAACCCTACCATACCTAAACCTAACCTTAAGCCTAACCATAACTCTAACACTAACCCTAACACTAACTGAAATTCTAACTACAAGCCTAAATCTAACTCTAACAGTTACAGTAACCCTAACCATAAACCTAAATCTAACCTTAGCTATAACACTAACCCTAACAGTAACACTTAACCTATCAGTAATCCTAACCCTATCCCTAACCATAACACAAACTCTAACCCTAAATCTAAACTTAATCCTATTCATAACCCTAACCCTAACACCAATCCTAACACAACCCCAAAACTAACCGTAAACCTAACACAAAGGCTAACCCTAAATCTAACCCTAACACTAAGCTTTATAATAACCCTAAACCTAACCATAACTCTAAATCTAAACATAATCCTAGACATATCCCTAACCCTAACACAAATGCTTAACCTAACCCTAATCCTCACACAAACCCTAACCCTAACCCTAATTCCAATCTTACCACTAACCCTACCCCTAACCCTAACCCTAACTCTTAAACTAACCCTAACCTTAACCCTAACCTTTACCCTTACACTAACCCTAACACTAAACTTAACCTTAACCCTACCCTAATACTAAACTTAATCCTATTCCTAACTCTAACACTAACTTATCCCTAACACTAATCTTAACATTAACACTAACCCTAACCCTAATCGTAATCCTAACAATCACCTTAAAAATATCCCTAACCCTAACATTATCCCTAACTCAACACTAACACTTTCCATATCCCTAAATCTAACACTAACCCTAACCCTAACCCTAAGATGAACCTTAATCCTAACCCTAAGACTAAAACAAACTCTAACCCAAACCATAACCCTAAACATAACATAAACTTAACTCTAACTCTTACCAAACCCTAACCCTAAAACTAAAACTATTACTAACACTAACACTAACCCTAACCCCAACCCTAACACTATCACTAACCTGAACCTAAACCTAACACTAACCCTAACCCTAAATCTAAACTTAAACCTATTCATAACCCTAAACCTAACCCTAATGCTAAACCTAATACAACCCCTAAACCTAACCCTAAACCTAACACAAATGGTAACCCTAACACTAACCTTTACACTAACCTTAAACCTAACCGAATCCTAAATCTAAACCTAATCCTGTACATATTCCAACACTAACCCTTAACCTAACCCTAACACAACCCTTTTAACCTAAACTAAACCTAACACTAACCCTAACCCTAACACTAACCTTAACAGTAACCCTACTCCTAACTATAAACCTAACTCTTGAACTAACAATAAGCTTAACCCTACCATTTACACTTACACTAAATCTAATGCTAAACCTAACCTTAACCCTAAATCTAAACCTAACCCTAACCCTATCACTAACTCTAACAATAACCCTAACCCTATCCCTAACCCTAACCATAAACTTACCCTAACATGAATCCTAAACCTAATCCTAATCCTAACATCAACAGTAACCCTATCCCTAACACTAACCCTAACACTAACCCTAATGCAAACCCAAACTCTAACAGTAACACTAACCATGATCTTATCTGGAACTATATCCTAGTATTAATCCTAACCCTAACCATAACACAAACTTTAATCCTAACACTAACACCAACCCAATTCTAACCCTAACTCTAATCCTAATCCTAACAGTAACCCTAACCCTAACACTAAACCTAATGCTAACACAAACCCTAACACTTACCCTAACACTAACCCTTACACTAACCCTAACTGTAAAACTAAACCTAACCCTAACCTAAATCCTGACCATAAACCTTAACCTAACACTAACCCTAACCTGAAAACTAAGCCTAACCCTAACCCTAAATGTAAATCTAACCCTAGCACTAACCGTAACCTAACACTAACACTTACACTAACCCTAATCCTAACACTAAACCTAACAATAACCATAACTGTAACACTAAAAGTAACCTTAACACTATCCCTAAACCTAAATCCAACCCTTTTCCTATCTGTAACCCTACCCTAACCCTACCCCTAACCATAACACAAACACTAACCTTAACCCTAACTTTAACCATAACACAAACCCTAAACCTATTCCTAACCATAACTGTAACCCAAAACTTACCCCTAATCTGAACCCCAACCCTAACACTAACCCTGACCCTAACACAAACCCTAAACCTAACAATAATCCTAACCCTAACCTAACCTTAATCCTAATCCTAACCTATCCATAACCCTAATCCTAACCCAAACCTAACCCTAAATTTAAACTTAACCCTAACTCTATCACTAAACCTAACACTAAACCTAACCCTAGCAGAAATCTTTACCCTAACATAACCTTAACCCTAACCCTAACCCTAGTTTAAAAACTAACCTTAACAATAACCCTTACTCTAATTTAAATCTAACCCTAACACAAACCCTAAACCTAACACTAAACCTAAACTAACCCTAATCCTAACCCTAAACATAACCCTTATTCTAGCCCAAATACTAATTGTAACCCTAAACCTAACCCTAACCATAAATTTAAACCTAACACAAATCCTTATCCTAAACCTAACACTAACCCTAACCCTAACCCTACCCTAACTAACCCTAAACCTAAACCTAACCCTAAAACTATTTCTAACCATAACCCTAACGCTAAAAATAACACTTACCCTAACCCTAACCCTAACCCTATATCAACCCTAACACTAATCCTAACCCTAACCTTCATATTAACCCTAAACCTAATACTATCACTAAACTTAAACCTAACACGAACCCTAAGCGTATCCTAACCCTAACACTAATCCTAAAACTAACCCAAAAAACTCTAACACTAATACTAACCCTAACACAAAGCCTACCCTAACCCTAACAATAACCATAACACTAACCATAAACCTAACCCAAATATGAACCCTACCCCTAACAATAACCCTAACCCTAATCCTAACAGTAAAACTCACCCTAACTCTAACCCCAAATGCAAACCTAACCCTAACCCTAATCCTAACCCTAACACAAAACCTAACCCTTAGCCTAAACCTAAACCTAACACTTACAGTAACACCGACTATAACCCTAACACTTACCCTAACCCTAACCCTAAACTTAACACTAACCCTAACACTAAACCTAAACCTAACCCTAATGCTAACCTTAACACTAAACCTATCCCTAACCATAACTCTAAACATAACCCTAACCCTAACCCTAACACTAACCCTAATCATAAGCCTAACCATAATCCTAACACTAACACAAACATAAACCGTAACCCTAACGCTAACACTAACACTAACCCAACCATAACCCTAACCATAACACTAAAACTATCCAAACCTTATCACTAAAAGTAATTCTATCCAAAACGCTAATCCTACTTGTAAACCTAACCTAACACTACACTTAAATTAACCCTAAATCAAAAAGTAACTGTAATCATTACATTAACCCTAATGCAAACCCTAACCCTAACCCTAACCCTAACCAAAAGCCTAATTGTAACCCTAACCCTATCTTTAACCCTAAACCTAACAAAAACTTTAAGTATTACCCTAATCCTAATCATAACACAAAAACTTACCTTAACCCTAACATAAACCTAACTCTAACCCTACCCATATCCATAACCATAACCATAACAGTAACCCTAACACTAAACGTAACTCTAACCCTAACCCTAACCATAACCCTATCCTTAACCCTACCATTAAACTTAACCCTAACCCAAACACTAACACCAAACCTAAACCTAACCCTAACCCTAACACACTAAACCTAACCATAACATGAACCCTAACTCTCACCCTAACACTTACCTTAAACCTAAACCTAATGCTAACCCTAACCCTTACCAAACCCTAAGACTAGCCCTATACTTAACCCAAATCCTAACACTAACTCTAAACTTAACCTCAACCATAACCCTAATACTAATCCTAACCATAATCCCAACTGTAACCCTAATCCTAACCCTAACACAAACACTAAAGCTAAACATAACTTAATCCTAAACCTAACTCTAAACCTTATATTAACACTAACCCAAACCCTAACACAACCAATAACCCTAACCCTAACCCTAACACTAACCTAGCCCTAACCCTAACACTAACTGTAATCCTAACCCAAACCATAATTCTAAACGTAAACTTAAACCTAACACTAAACCTAACACTAACAAAAAACCTAACCCTAAGCATAACCCTAACCATAACACTAACCCTAGCCCTAACCCTAACATTAACTTCAAACCTATTACTAAACCTAACACTATTTTTAACCCTAACCCTAACCCTAACCCAAACAGTAAAACCAAACCTAAACCTATCCCTAACAATAAAACACATGCTAAACTTAACTGTAACATAAAACCTAACCCTAACATAAAACCTAACCCTAACCCTGACACTAACCCTAAACTTATCCCTAATCCTAACCCTAACACTAACTGTAACCATAAACCTAACCCTAACACTAACACTAACACTAACTCTAATGCAAAATTTAACACTAACACTAACCCTAAACCAAACACTAATCCTAACTATAAGCCTAGCAATAACCCTAACCCAAACCCTAACCCTAACTCAAATGCTAACATTAACATTAACACTAACCCTAACCCTAACCCATACCCTAACACTAAACCTAAACCTAAGAGTAACAATAACCCTAACCCTAACCCTAACCGTAACCATAACACTAACCCTAAACCTAACCCTGACCCTAACTGTAACCCTAAACATATTCCTAAATCTAACATTTACCTAAGCCTAACCCTAACCCTAACCCTAACAATAACTCTAACCTTAAACCTAACATTAATCCTAAATATATCTCTAATTCTAACACTATGATGAACCTTAATCCTAATCCTAACCATAACCCTATCCCTAACACTAACACTAACCCTAAACCTAACAGTAACACTAACACTAACCCTTATTCTAACCCTAACACTAACCCTAACCTTAAGCATGACCCTAACCCTTACACTAACCCTAACGCAAAGCCTAACACTAACACTAATCCTAACACTAACCTTAATCCTAATGGTAACATTAACAGTAACACTAACCTTAACCCTAACCCTAACACAAACCAAAACCCAAACCCTAACACTAAACCTAACCCTAAATCTCACTCCAACACTAACTCAAACACTAACCATAAACCTAAATGTAATTCTAACTGTAAACCTAACCCTAACAAAAACCCTAACATTAACAAAACCCCTGACACTAACCCCAACCCTAATAGTAACTTTAACCCAAATCCTAATGCTACAGTAACCCTAACCCTGTCCGTAAATTAAACCTAACAAAAACCTAACACTAAATATTAAACTCAGCCTAAACCTTACCCTAACCCGAACACTAACCCTAACTCTAACCTTAACCATAACACTAACTTTAAGACAAAACCTAAACCTAACCATAAATCTAAATGTAACACTAACCCTAACACTATCACTAACCCTAAAATTAACCCTAATCATAACCCTAATGCTAAACCTAACTCTAACCCTAAACCTAAACCTAATGCTAACCATAACACTAACCGTACCTCTGACCCTTGCTCTACACATAACCCTAACCCTAACTCTAACCCTAACACTAACACTAACTAACTCTAAAACTTTCCCTAACCCTAAATCTATTGTTAACTTTAACCCTAAACCTAACTCTAACACTAACACTAACCCTAACTTTAAACCTAACATGAACCCTAATCCTAACCCTGACACTAAAACTAACCTAAACCATACACCTATCACTAATCCTAAACGTAAAGCTAACCGTAACACAAACCTTAAACCTAACACTAACCCTAATCCTAATGCAAATCCTAACACTATCACTAACTTTAACCTTAACCTTAATCCTACCTGTTAACCTAACCTAACACTTATCCTAAACCTAACCCTAACACCAACCCTAACCCTAACTCTAACACTAACCCTAACCTAACACTAATCCTTAATCTAACCCTAAACCTTACCCTAACCCAAACACTAACCCTAACTCTAACCTTAACCATAACACTAATGCTAAGAGAAAACCTAATCCTAACCAGAACCCTAAACATAACCCTAACCTAACCCTATCACTAACCCTAAAACTAACCCTAATCCTAACCATAATGCTACACATAACCCTAACCCTAACTCTAACCCTAACACTAACACTAACTAACTTAACCCTAAACCTAACAAAACTCTAACCCTAAACCTTAAACAAACCCTAAGTCTAACCCTAACCTTAAACTTAACACAAAAAATAACACTAAACCTAACACTAAACCTAACTCTTACACTAACCCTAACTCTAACCCTAAACCTAACCCTATCCCTAACTCTAATATTAACCCTAACACTAAACCTAAACATAACCCTAACTGTAACACTAACCCTACACCTAATCCTAAACCTTGCACTAACCCTAACCCTAAAATTAACCCTAACACGAATAATAACTCTAACCATAATCCTAACTATAACCCTAACCCTATCCATAACCCTAACAAAAAACCTAACCCTAAAACTACCCTAACAAGTTAACCTAACCCTAACCCTAACCCCTTCCTATCACTTAACATAACCCTAACTCTATCCCTAACACTAACCATAACCCTAACACAACCCTATGATAACCATAACCCTAATCCCAACCTAACCCTAACTGTAACCTTAACCTATCCCTTATCCTAACCCTAACCCTAACCCTAAAACTAACCCTAAAGCTAACCTTAACCCTAAATCTAACGAAAACCCTAACACTAACCCTACCCAACACCTAATCCTAAATCTAACCCTAACACAAACCTTATGTGTAACCCTAACACAATCCCAAACCTAACCCTAACTCTAACATGAATCCTAACTGTAACCATAACTCTAAATCTAACCTTAACCATCACCCTTACAGAAACCCTAATAGAAACTCTAACACTAACCCTAACACTAACCCTAACCCTAACTTTAACCCTTACCCTAAACCTAACACTAACTCTATTTGTAACCATCAGCCTAACCCTTACACTTACTCTAACTCTAATCCTAAGCCTAACCTTAATCCTAACCTTAACCCTAATATGAAACCTTACCCTAACTCTAACCATAACACTAACCCTAACTCTAAACTTAACCCTATCTCTAACACTAACACTAAGACTTACAGTAATCCTAACCATAACCATAACACTAACACTAACCCCTACCCTAACCCTATCACTAACACTAACCCTTAACATATCCCTAAACCTATCAGTGACACTAACCCAAATCCTAAACCTAACCATAGCACAAACACTAACCCTAATTCCAACCCTAACCTAACAGTAACATTACCCCAACCCTAAATCTAACCATAAACTTAACACTAAACCTAACCCTAACCCTTACCCTAACACTAAACATAACCCTAAATCTAAACCTAACTCTAAACCTAAACCAAACCCTAACCCTAATGTAACACTAACCCTCACTCTACACCTAATATTAACCTTAAACCTCTTATTAACCCTAACACTATCCATAACCCTAACACTAAACTTCCTAATCCCTAACACTAAACCAATTACTAACACTAACCCTAATCCTAAACCTAACCCTATCCCTAATCCTAACACTCACCCTAAATATAACCATAACACAAACGCTAACCTTAACCCTAAACCTAACCCTAACCCTAATCCTAACCCTAACACTAACACTAAACCTAACCCTTAGCATAATTCTAAACCTAAACCTAACCATAACACTAACCCTTAACCTAACCCTAACCCTTAACCTAACCCTAACCCTAACCTTAATCCAAACTGTAAGCCTAAACTTAATACTCACCCTAAGCCTAACACTAAGTCTAAAAGTAACCCTAACCCTAATAATAACCCTAACCCTAACCCAAACCCTAACACTAAACCTAACCCTAACCCTAACTGTAACACTAAACATTACCTTAACTCTAAACTTAACCCGAACAGTAACCCTAACACTATTACTAACACTAACACTAACCCTAACACTAACCCTAAAATTTACACTAACCCTAACCCCACCCCTAACCCTAACACTAATTCTAAAAATCACCCTAATGCTAACCCTAACACTAACCCTAATTCTAACCCTACACATAACAGTAACCCCTAATGCTAACCATAAACCTAAACCTAACACAAACCCTAACCCAAACCAGAACCCTATACCTAACCCAATCCTAACCCTAACCCTTACCTAACCGTAACCGTGACCCTAACACTAAACCTAACACTAACCCTAATACTACCCCTAACCTGAAACCTTACCCTATCTGTAACTCTAACACTAACCCTAAACCTAACACTAAATCTAACCCTAATCATAACACTAACCCTAACTCTAACCCTAAACGTAAACCTAACACTAATGCTAACTCTAACCCTAAACTTTAATCTAATTGTAAACCTATCTGTAATTCTAACCCTAACCCTTACCCTTACAAAAATCCTAAACCTAATCCTAACCCTAATCATAACTTTGAAAGTATCCCTAACACTAACCCTACCCCTATCCTTAACCCTAACACTAAAGGTAATCGTAACCATAACCCTAACACTTACCCTTAACCTAACAATAACCCTAAAACTAATCCTAACCCTAACAATAACCCTAACTCTAAACATCACCCTAACCCTTACACTAACCCTAACACTTAACATAACTCTAACCCTAACCCGAACACAAACCTTAACCCTAACCCTAAAAGTAACACTAACCCTAAACCAACCATAGCTCTATCACTAACCCTAATCCTAAACCTAAACCTAATACTAACCCTATCCCTAACCCTAACAATAAACCTAAACGTATTCCTAAACCTAACACTATTTCTAACCCTACCTCTAACCCTAATCCTAACACTAATCATAAAACTAAGTCTAACCCTAACACTAACCCTAACCGTAATAAAAACCCTAACACTAACCCTAACACTAACGCTAATCCTAACACTAAACCTAACCATAACCCTTACCCACACCCTAAACCTTACCCTAACCCGGACACTAACCCTAACCCTAAACCTAACCATAACAATAACTCAAACCTAAACCTATCCCTAACCATAATATTAACCCAACACTAAATTAAACCTAACACTAACCCTAACTCTAACCCTAACACTAACAGTAATGCTAACCCTAACACTAACCCTTAAGTAACCCTAACATTAACCCTATCTCTAACCCTAATGCTAACCCTAACACTAACCCTAACCCTAACACTAAATTTCAACCTATCCCTAATTAAAATATTGCTAACCCTAACACTAACCCTAATACTGACACTAACCTTATCCCTAACCCTACCACTAATCCTAAAACTACTTTTAACCGTAACACTAACCCCAACAGAAAATTCTAACTGTAAACCTAACACTAACCCTTACCCAACCCTAACAATAACCCTAAAACTAACCCTATCACTAAACCTAGTGCAAACCCAAACACTAACACTAAGCCTAATTTTAACCCTAATCCTACACATAACCCTATTCTAACACTAACTATAACCCTAACACGCACCCGAACCATAACCCCAACACTAAACCTAAAACTAACCCTAACCTTAACACTAACCCTAACCCAAAACCTAACCCTAATTATAATTTTAAACATAACCCTAACTCTAACCCAAAACCTAACAAATATTCTAAGTCTAACCCTAACCCTACCATAAACACAAACACTAACCCTAAACCTAACACTAATCCTAACCCTAACCCTAACCCTAAACCTAGCACCAAACCTAAACTTAACCATAACCCTAACCCTAACCCTAACTCTAACCCTAACCGTAATACTCAACCTAACCCTAACCATAACCCTAACACTGAACCTAACCCTAACCATAATCCTAACCCTAACACTAACCCTAAACTTAACACTTATCCTAACACTAACCCTAACCCTAATCCCAATGCTAACCCTAATAGTAACCCTAACCATAACACAACCTGAAAACTAACCCTAACACTTACCCAAACCCTAACACTAACCCTAACCCTAACCATAACCCTAAAACTAACCCTAATCCTAACCCCAACCTAATGCTAATTCTAACCTTAATCCCAACCTGAGCCCTAACCCTAACATTAACACTAACCCAAACCCTAAAGCAAACACTAACACTAACTGTAACCCTAACCGTAACCCTAACACTAACTCTAATCCTAACCCTTACCCTAACCATAATCCTAACCATAACCCTAACCCTAACACTAAACCTAACTCTAAAACTAACCCTAACACAAAACCTAACTGTAACCCAAACCCAACCCTAACACTAACCGTAACCCTAACCTTAACACTAACACTAACAGTAACCCTGACACTAACACTAACTCTAACCTTTAACCCAACCCTATTCCTAAACCGAACCCTAATACTTCACTAACCCTAATCCTAAACCTAACCCTAACCCGAACAATAACCCTAATTTTAACCCTAAATCTAACA
>NW_026006827.1:92006-97957 GCF_001458135.2 Marmota marmota marmota
CTAACCCTAACCCTAACATTAACCCTAACCCTGACACTAAACCTAACCGTAACATTAACACTAACCTAACACAAACCCTAACACTAACACTAATCCTAACAGTAACACTAAAACTAACCCTAACCTTAATTCAAACCCTAAACCTGAAGCTAATCCTATACCTAACCCTAAACCTAAACCTAACCCTAAACCTTACCCTAAACCTAAACCTGACCCTAACCCGAACACTAACCCTAACCCTAACCATAACCATAACACTAACCCTAACCATTCCACTAAGCCCAACCCTAGCCTAAACCCTAAACCTAACCCTAAAAACAATCCTAACCTTAACACTAACCCTAATCTTACTCCTAACCCTAACACAAACAGTAACATTAACTCTAACTCTAACCCTAACACTAACCCAATCTTAACCATAATTCTGAACATAATCTAACTGTAACCCTTACCCTTACCTAACCCTAACCTTAACCCTAACACAAAAACTAACCCTATCCCTAAACTAAACCCTAACACGATCCCTAAACCTAACCCTAACACTAACATTAACACTCACCCTAAACCTAGCCATAACACTAACTCTAACCATAACCCTAATGCTCACCCTTACACTTACCAAACCGTAACCCTAACATGAAGTTTAACAATAAACCTAACCCTAAACCTAACCCTAACCCTAATTCTAACCCTAATCCTAACCCTAACCCTAAACCTAACCCTAACACTAACCCGAATGCTAACTCTAACCCTAATGATAAACCTAAAAATAAACCTAAGCCTAACCCTAACCCTCATCCTAACCCTAATCCTAACCCTAAACCTAACCCTAAACCTAATACTAATCCTAACCCAGCTCTAACCCTATCATAATCCTATCCGTAACTCTAACCCGAATCCTAATACTAACCATAATCATAACCCTAACCATAAAACTAACCTTATCTCTAACACAAAACCTAACCCTAACCCAAACCCTAACACTAACCTTAATCCTAATCCTAAAACTAACAACCACCCTAACCCAAACCATAAACCTAACTTTTACCTTAACACTAATGCTTACCTAACCAAACCCAAATTCTAACAGTAACACTAACACTAACACAAATGCTAACTGTAACCCTAATACGAACCCTAAATCATAATCATACCACTAAACCTAACCCTCAACCAAATCATAACCCCAACCCTATCACTAATCCTAAAACTAGCCCTAACAGAAACCCTAAACCCTATGTCTAACCCTGACCCTAAACCTAAACCTAACTTCAAACCTAACCCTAACCCTAACTTTAAACCTAACCCTAACCCTAAACCTAATCCTATCCCTAACATTAACCCTAACCCTAACCGTAAACCTAACCCTCATCATAACCGTATCCCTAAATCTAACACTAAACTTAACCCTAACACTAACACTAAACCTAAACCTTTTTATAACCCTAAACCAAACACTAATGCTAAATTTTCTCTAATCCTAAGCATAACCATAACCAAAACCCTAAACCTAAACCTAACACTAACCCTAAGCCTAAACCTAAGCCTAAACCTAACTGCAACCATAACCCTAACCTAACACTAACCATAACACTAACCCTAACACTAACCCTAACACTAAACATAAACCTAACCCTAACCCTAAAAATAACAATAACTCTAACACTAACCCTAAACCTAACCTATGCTAAACCTATCGCAAACCCTATCCCTAATAATAAACGTAAATGTAAACCTATATGTAACCCTATCAGTAACCCTAACACAAACCATAATCCTAACCCTAACACTAACTCTAACCCTAATCCTAACACTAGCCCTAACCCTAACTTTACACTAACACTAATTCTAACCACTACCCTAAAATTAACATAAACCTTAACCTAACCCTAACCCTAACCCTAACTTTAATCCTAACCCTAAAACTAACCCTAACACTAATCCTATTTGTAACACAAACCAAACCCTAACCATAACCCAAACCTTAAAGTAATCCTAACACTAACCCTAACCTAACACTAACCCTAACCCTAAACCTAACCGTATCACTAATCCTAACCCTAAACCTAACTGTAGCACTAACCCTACCCTAACCAGAACCCTAACCTTATCACTAACCCTAACCTTAATCCTAACTCTATCACAAACCTGAACCCTTATCCTAACCCTAACACTAACCCTAAACTTAACCCTAACATGAAATTAACCCTAACACTAAAATTAACACTAACACTAACGCTAACTCTCACCTTAATCCTAACTCTAAACCAAACAGTAAACCTAACCCTTATCCCAACACTAACCCTAAAGCTATCTATAACCCTAACCCAAACACTAATGCTAAACCTAACCATAACCCTAACCCTAACACCAACTGTAACTTAACCTTAACCTTAAATTTAAACCTAAAAATAACACTAACCTTAACCTTAATATGAACCCTAATCGTAAACCTAATCTTAACCTAACTCTAACTCAAACCCTAACCTAAACCTTACCAAAACTTTATCCTGAACCTTAACACTAACAGTAACAGTAACCCTAACCATAACCCTAACCATAACCCTAACCAGAACCATAACCCTAACCATAACCCTAACACAAACTTATCCTAACACTAAACCTAAGCATACTTTAACCCTAATCCTAACCCTAACCTTAATCCTAACCCTAACCCTAACACAAACCCTAACCAAAACCATAACCCTAACCCTAACCTAATGTTAATGCTAATGCTTATCTCACCCTAACCATAATCCTAACCCTAACACTAACCCTAACAATTAGTCTACCCATAACTTTAACACGGACCCTAAACTTAACCATATCACTATGCCTAACACTCACCAAATCCTAACCCTAAGCCTAACACTAACCCTAAACCTAACCCTAACCCTAATCATAACATAAACCCTAACCCTAACCCTTACCCAAACCTACCCTAACACTAACCCTAATTTTAACCTTAATACAAACTGTAAATGTAACTCTAAACATAACCCTAATGATAACCCTAACACAAACCCTAAACCTAACCCTACAACTAACCCTAACCCTAACACTAACACAAACACTAACACTAATTTTACACTAACACAAATTCTAACCATAACCCTAAACCTAATCCTAAACCTTCACCTAACCCTAACTCTAAACCTAATCCTAACAGTAACTGTAATCCTAAATGTAACACTAACCTCAACACTAACCCTAACCATAACACAAACCCTAATTCTAACCCTAACCCTAAACTTAACCTAACCATAAAACTAACCCTAACCTAACACTAACCCTGAACCTAACCCTAATCCTATCACTAACCTATCCTTTATCCTAATCCTAACACTAACCCTAAAAGTAACCCTACCATAAATCATAAACTTAACCCTTATTTTAAATGTAACCGCAACAGTAACACTAACCCTAACCCCAACTCCAACTTTAACTTTATTTTAACCCTTACACTATACTTGACACTAACACCAAACCTAACCCTAACCCTAACACGAACCCTAATGCTAAACCTATCTCTAACCATAACACTAACCCTAACACTAACCCTAACCCTAACACTAACCCTAAGCTAACCCTAAACATAAACCTAACGCTAAAAATAACCGTAACACCAAATCTGACCCTAACCCTAACTGTAAACTAAACACTGTCCCTAACCCTAACCCTGACACTAACCCAAAACATTACTATAACCCTAATCCAAGCACTAATGCTCAACCTAACTGTAACCCTAACACTAACCCTAAAACTAACCCGAATCCTAAACCTAACCCTAACACTAACACTAAACCTAACCCTAACATGGAATGTAAGCATATTTGTAACATTAACCTAACCCTAACCCTAACCTAACCCTAACCCTAACCTTTATCCTAACACATATCCTAACTCTTACCCTAACCCTACCAAAACACTAACCCTAATTCTACCCCTAAACGTAACAAAACCCTAACCTTAAAACTAACACTAACTCTACCTGTAACCTTAAAACTATTCCTTAACCTAATCTTAACCTTAACTCAACCCTGAATCCTAATCTTAATGCTAACCCTAACCTAACCCTAACCATAATAAAAAACTAATTCTAACCTTAACTCTAAAAAATAACCATAACCCTAACCCTAATCCCAACCCTAACCCTAACCTTTATCTAAACCTAACCCTAAAACTAACTCTAAACCTAACCTTAACCCTAATCCAAACCCTATACCTATCCTTAATTTAAACTTAACCCTAAAACAAACCCTCACCCTAAACCTAAACCTATAACTAAACCTAACCCTAACACTAACAGAAACCCTAAATGTAACTATAACCCTAACTCAAACACTAATGCTAAACCTAACCCTAAACCTAACACTAACCCTAATTTTAACCCTAACCCTAACCCTATACCTAACATGATCTGTAACCCTAACATGAACCATAAACATAACCCAAACCCTAATTTAACCCTAAGACTAACCCTAAACTTAATCCTAACACTAACCCTAACCTAACTCTAATACTAACCTTTATCGTAACCCAAACTATAATACTAACGATAACCTCAACACAAACCCTAACCCTAACTCTAACACTAACCCAAACCCTTACCCTAACACTAACCCTAAACCTAAACCTAACACTAAAACTAACACTAATTGTAAGCCTAACCCTAACCGTTAACCTAAAACTTACCCTAACCATAATTCTAAATTTAAACCTAACATTAAACCTAACCCTAACCCTAACACTAACCCTAACCCTACATGTAACCGAAATTTTAACCCCAGCCCTAACTCTAACCCTAATCCTAACACAAACCCTATCCCTAACCATTACCATAACCATAACTGAAACCTAACCCTAACCCAAACCTAACACTAAACCAAACCCTTACCCTATCCCTATCTCTAACCCTAACCCTATCCCTAACACTAACCATACCCTAACCCTAACCCTAATTGTAAGAAAAACCTTAACCCTAAACCTAAAATAATACTAAACCTAAAACTACCTCAAAACCTAACACTAAATCTAACACTAAACTTAACCCAAACACTAACAATAACCCTAACCCTAAACCTAAACCTAACTCAAAAACAAAACTCTAAACCTAACCCTAACCCCAAAACTAAGTCTAACCCTAACCCTACCCTAACACTAACCCTAAGCTTCATCTTAACCCAAACAATAACCCTAACACTAACACTAACCCTAACTCTAACATTAACCCTAACCCTAATCCAAACCCTATACCTATCCTTAACTTAACCCTAACCCTAAAACTAACCCTCACCCTAATCCTAAATCTATAACTAACCCTAAACATAACATTAACAGAAACCCTAAACCTAACTATAACCCTAACCCAAATACTAATGCTAAAACTAACCCTAAATCTAACACTAACCCTAATTTTAATCCTAACCCTAAACCTAAACCTAACACAAATGGTAACCCTAACATGAACCATAAACCTAACCCAAACCCTAAATTAACTCTAACACTAACCCTAACCCTAAATCTAACACTAAACCTAAACTTAACCCTAACCCTAACCTAACTCTAAAACTAATACTAATCCTTATCTTAACCCAAATTATAATATTAACCATAACCTCAACACAAATACTAACCCTAAACCTAACATTAACTCTAACCCTAAACCTAACACTAACGCTAACCCTAACACTAAAACTAACAGTAATTATAACTGTAACCCTAACCCGAAACCTAAAACTTACCCTAACCCTAATTCTAACTTTAACCCTAACCCTAATTATAACACTAACCCTAACCCTAAACCTAACCAAAATTTTAACCCCACCCTAACTCTAACCCTAATCGCAAAACAAACTCTATCCCTAACCATTACCCTAACCATGACCGAAACATAACCCTAACCAAAACCTAACACTAAACCAAATCCTTCCCCTATCCGTATCACTAAC
>NW_026006827.1:107935-109140 GCF_001458135.2 Marmota marmota marmota
CCAAACTGAACCCCAACCCTAACACTAATCCTAACCCTAAGCTAACCCTAACCCTAACTTAACCCTAATCCTAACACTAACACTAAACTTAATCCTAACACTTACCCTAACCCTAACCGTAACAATCACCCTAACCCTAAACCTAACACTAACACTAACTCTAATTATAACCCTAAACCTAAATGTAAACCTTAACCTAACATTGAACCTTACCCTAACACTAACCCTAACAGTAACCCTAATACTAACCACAACCGTAACCCTAATTCTAACACAAACACTAACTGTAACATAAACCAAAATCTTAACCATAACCCTAACCCTAACCTCACCCTAATTCTAACCCTAAATTTACACTAACCCCACACCTACAGGAAACCTAAACCTAACCCCAAACCTAATGCTAACCGTAACCCTAACTGTAAAGTTTTCTCTAACCCTAACCCAAACACTAACACTAACTCTAAACCTTACCCTAACATAACACTAACCATAACCCTAAAACTAACACTAACCCTAACCCTAAACCTAAACAAAGCACTAATTATAACCCTAACACTAATCTTAACCCAAAACCTAACCTGAAACCTAAACCTAACCCTAATGCTAATCATAACCATAACTCTAATCCTAACACTAACTCTAACCCTAATACTAACAATAAACCAAACCCATACCCTAACCTAACACTAACCCTAAAACTAAACCTAACCAAAACACTAATACTAACCATAACACTAACCCTAAATCTAACCCTAACTCTATAACTAACCCTAACCCTAAACCTAAACCTCACACTAACCGTAACCCTAACCATAACCCTAAGCCTAATCTTCATTCTAAATGTAATCTTAACCATAAGACTAATGATAACCTTAACCCTAACTCTAACACAAACCCTAACACTAACCGAACACTAACCCTAACCCTAACCCTAACCATAAAGGCAATGCTAAACCTAACTCTAAAACAAACCCTAACCCTAACCTGAACCCTAGCCTAAACCTAACCCTATCACATCACTAGCCCTAACCCTAACCCTGACACTAAACCTTACACTAACTATAACACTAAATCTAATACTAACCCTAAATCTAACCATAACCATAATCTTAACTGTAACCCTAAACCTAACCCGACCCAACCCTAATACAAATTCTAAAACTAAACCTAACACTGACCCTAACTCTAACCCTAACCCTAAC
>NW_026006827.1:110539-144850 GCF_001458135.2 Marmota marmota marmota
ACCCTAACCCTAACCATAACCATAACCATAACCCTAACACTATCCCTAACCCAAACCGTAACCCTAACAGTAACACTAACCCTAACACTAACCCTAACCCTAACTCTATCCCTAAATCTAACCCTAACCATAACCCTAACCCTAATACTAACCGTAAAACTAAACCTAAACCTAACACTAACATTAACACAACCCTAATCCTAACTCTAACATGTATCCTAATCCTAACCTTAACCCTAACACTAACCCTAACCCTATCCCTACAACGATGCCTAACCCTAAAAGGAACCCTAAGCCTAACACTAACCCTAACCCTAATCTTAACCCTAACCCTAAGCGTTACCCTAATCTTAACTGTAACCCTAAGCCTAACAATAACCCTAACCCTAACACAAATCCTAACATTAAACCTAATACTAACCCTAACACTAACCCTATCCCTAAACCTAACCTTGTCTCTAACCCTAACCTTAACCCTAACACTAACCCTAATCCTAACACCCTAACCCTAACACTCAACAAATGCTAACCCTAAACCTAACAATAACCATAACCCTAAAATTAACACTAATCCTAAACCTAACTATAACTCTAACCCAAACACTAATGCTCTTTCTAACCGTAACCCTAACCCTAACAATAACTCAAACTGCAACCATAACTCTAAACCTAATCCTAATAATAACCCTAACCTTAACCCTAACCCTATCCCTAACCCTATCCTTAACCCTATCCCTAATCCTAACCCTACCTCTAATCCTATCCATTACCCTTAGCCAAACACTCATCTTAATGCTAACCTAGTCCTAACACTAATCCTTAGCCTATCCCAAACTCTTTTACTATTTTACTTTTTTACTTTTACTATTAGGACTCTTTTACTAGTCCTAACCCTTGGCCTCATCCTTGTTCTATCCTTATCCCAAAACCTGACCCTTATTCTGATCCTAACACTAACCCAGGATCTATACCTGACACTAACCCTAAACCAGACCCTAACTCTTCCCCTACCAGTAAACCTGTACCTAAACCTAACAGTAACACAAGCACTAGACAAAATCTAATCCTAAATAGAGTCATAAATCTAGCTCTAACCCTAAAAAAACAAACTAGCCCTAACAATAACCCTTAACCTTACACAAAAATTAACCCTATGCCTAGACCCAATGCTATTTTTAATTCTGGCCCTAACCCTAACCCAAACACTGACGCTTATTCTAGCACAAACCCTAGCTCTAAACCTTATCCTAACGCAAAATCTAACCCTAACACTAGACTTATCCATAACACTAACCCTAAAACTAGCCATAACCATAACCCATAGCCCTAATGCTAGCCATAAACATCACTCAAACCTAGCCCTTATCCTAGCCCTCAACTTAGCCCTAATTGTAACTCTAACTGTAACACTAGAACTAACCCTAACCCTAACCATTGACCTAGTCCTAAACCTAGCTCAAACTCTAACCCTTTTACTAATCATAACATTAACCCTAACCCTAGCTGTGACTCTAACCCTAAAACTCGCCGTAGACCTAACCCTAGCTCAAACCTTAATACTCACCCTAAATCGAACCCTGACAGTAACCCTAGGCCTAACCCTAACCCTAGCCATAAACTTAACCTTAACCCTAGCCCTAACCTTAGCTCTAACTCTATCCATTATCCTAAAGAAAAGCCTAAACCAAATGTTGACCCTAGGCCTAATGCTAACCCTATTGCTAACAATAAACATATCCATTACTCTAAACCTAATCAGAATCCTAAACCTAACCCTATCCATTACCCGAATCCTAAACCAAACTCTAATGCAAATACAAGCCTTAACCCTAAACCTTAACCTAAACCAAACCATACCTGGACCCTGACCATAATAAAATACCTAGCTCAAAACCTGACCCTTACTCTAAACCTAACCCTTACACTAGACCTAGCCATAACCTAACCATAAAACTACCACTTACTTTGAACCTAGACCTGACATTAGGCCTAGCCATAATCTTATCCCTAACCCTAACATATACCCTCATCCTGGCACTAAACCTAGCCTTAATCCTAACCCAAATCCTAACCCTAGCCCTTAATCAAATTCTAACCCAAACCCTAGCTCTAAACCTAGCTATAACCCCTTCCCCTAAATCTAACCCTCACCCTAACACCACTAACCATAACCCTAGCCCTAACCCTAGGCCTAATTCTACCATAACCCTAGCGCTAATCCTAGCCCTAATATCCCTAACACTAAACCTACCCCTAACTCTAGCCCAAAGAATAACTCTAATTGCACCCTAGTCCTATTTCTAGTTCTAACCTTATCCGTTACCGTAACCCTAACACTAGCCCCAACCTTACCCTAATGCAGGCCCTAGCCCTAAACCTAGATCTAACCATAACAAGAAATCTAAGCCTAAACCTCATCCTACCACTAGGCTTAACACTATCACTAATCCTAAAACTAGCCCTAACCCTAGCCCTTGCTCTAAAGCAAAACTGAGGCATATCCCTAACCTAACCCTAGCCTAATGATAAAGCTAGATCTGACATTAGTCCTATCCCTAATTCTTACTCCAACACTAACACAAAACCTAACCCTACACCTAGCCTTAATCCTAGCCCTGATTCGAGTCCTATCCCTAATCCTGATCAGTAACACTGATCATGACTCTGACCCTAACACTAACCCTATCTCTAATCATCTCCCTAAACCTAAACCTAATCTAAACACTAGACATTGACCTAGACCTAATGCTATCTCTAATCATAACCCTAGTTCTTACATTAGCCATAGTCCTACACTAGCCCTAACCTAACCCAAAACCTAGCCCTAATCCGAGCCCTAACCCTAGTTTCAATTGTAGCCCTAACCTGATCCCTAGCCCTAACACTTAATCTAAACCTAACCCTAAACCTAAAACTTGTCCTAACCCGAAACCTAACTGAACCATAGCCCTATTCCTAACCATAACACTAGCCCTCAACCTAGATATAATTTTATCTATTATCCTAACCATAACCCTAAGCAAATTCTAACCCTAGGCCTAACCCTAACCATAGCCCTAACCTAACCATAACCCTAGTCCTAACTGTAGCTCTAATCCTATCCATTACCTGAACCATATCTTTAACCAAATTCTATCCCTAGGCCTAACTCTAACCCTATGCCTTACCCTAACCCTGTCCATTATACTAAACCTAACCTGAACCTGAAACATAACCATATCCATTACCCTAACCCTAATGCTAATTTTAGCCCTAACCCTAAACCTTAACTTAACCCATACCCTCTTCCTGACTCTGACCCTAATAATAACCCTAGCTGTAAACCTGACCCTAACTCTCAACGTAACCCTTACAATAGACCTGGTCATCAACCTAAACCTAATATTATCCCTAACCATAAGCCTAGAACTGACATTAGCCATAGACCTAATCCTAGCGCTAAACCTAGCACAAACCCTACTCCTTATCCTAGCCCTAAGACTAGCCTTAATCCTAATTCTAACCTTAACCAGAGCCCTAACCCTAATTTTATTCCATGCCCTGAACCAAAATGTAGCTGTAATATCATACCTTACCCTAACCCTAATGCTAATGCTAACATTAGCCCTAACTCTAGGCCAAAATTTATCACTAACCTTAGGGCTAATCCTAACCCTATATTAACCCTAATACTAAACCTAATCCTATCACTAGCCCTATGACTAACTGTAACTCTCACTCTAGCCATATCATTAGTTCAAAACATATCCCTTAGCATAACCCAAAGCCTAGCCCTATCTCTAGCACCAACCCTAACTCTAACCATCATTTAAGCCCTAAACCTGATTGTAAACACTAACCTTAAGCCCAAACTTCACCATAACACTAGCCCTAAACCTAATGCTAATTGGAAAACTAGCTCTAACCCTACCCTAGCCTTAAAACAAAACCCAGCCATAATCCTAACCCTAACCCTTAACCTAAACCAAACACTAACTTTATACCTATCCCTAAACTTAGCCCTAATTTGAGTACTAACACTAACCATAGAAATAACCTTGACCCTGACTGGGACCCTAACAGTACCCCTAGCTCTAAACATTGCCCTAATGCTAACCCTAGAACTAGCCCTAATCAGAAAACTAGTTCTGTCATCAGCCGTAGCCCTAATGCTAACATGAATCCTAGCCTAATCCTAGCCCTTACTCTAACCCTAACCCTAACCCTACCTCTAACCCTATCCCTTACCCTAAGCCAAACACTCTCCCTAATGCTACTCTAGTCCTAATCTTAATCCTTAGCCTACCCCAAACCTTAACTCTATTACTAGTCCTAAACCTAGCCCTCATTCTAGCCTTAACCCTAATCCTAACCCAACCCTGACCCTTATTCTGATCCTAACACTAATCCTAGATCTAAACCTGACCCTAACCCTAAACCGAACCCTAACACTACCCTTTACAGGTAAACCTATACTTATTCCTAACAGTAACACTAGTACTAGATGAAACCTACTCCTAAATAGTCATAAATCTAGCCTTAGGCCTAAAAAGAAACTAGCACTAGCCATAACAATAACCCTTAACCTAACATAAAGACTAAACCTATCATTAGACCAAATGCTAGTCCTGAATGTTTCCTTAACCATAAAACTAATCCTAACCCAACAATGACCCTTAACCTAATAGAAACCCTAACTCTAAACCTTATCCTAAACCAAAACCTAACCCTAACATAGACCTATCCATAACCCTGAACCTAACACTAGCCATAAACATATCCCTAGCTCTTACATTACCCCTAGCCCTAACATTAGCCCTAAACATCACACAAAACCTATCCCATAGCCTAGCCTTAAACCTAGCCCTAATCATAACCCTAACCTAACCTTAGACTTAACCCTAATGCTAATCCTCGCCCTAGCCTTAACCCTAGCTCAAACTTTCATCCTTAGCCTAAAGATAACCCTAACCCTGAACCAAACCCTAGCCATGACTCAAATCCTAACCTTCGCCCTAGCCCTAACCCTAGTTCAAATGCCTACACTTACCCTAAACATAACCCTAACATTAACCCTAGGCCTAACCCTAAACCTAACCCTAAACCTAACCTTAACCCTAGCCCTAATCTTAGCTCTAACCCTATCCATTACCCTAAATATAAGCCTAACCCAAATGCTATCCCTATGCCTAATGATAACCCTATCGCTAACACTAACCCTATCCATTACTCTAAACCTAACCAGAACCATAAACATAATTCTA
This sequence comes from Marmota marmota marmota, assembly GCF_001458135.2. Taxonomy (NCBI): domain Eukaryota; kingdom Metazoa; phylum Chordata; class Mammalia; order Rodentia; family Sciuridae; genus Marmota; species Marmota marmota. The sequence goes on from NW_026006827.1 coordinate 115,783, forward strand.
TCCATTACCCTATCCGTAACCTTAACCCTAATGATAATTCAATCCTTATCCCTAAAACTTAGCCTAAACCAAATCCTACCCAGACTCTGACCCTAATAATACACCTATCTTTAAGCCTGACCCTTAACTAAACCTAACCCTTACACTAGATCTAGCCGTAAACTAACCCTAAAACTAACAATAACCATAAATCTAGAACTGACATTAGCCCTATCACTAATCCTAGCCTTACACCTAACAGAAACCCTCATCCTAGCACTAAACATAGCCTTCATCATAACCCTAGCTCTAATTCTAATTTTAACCCTTGCCCTAGCCCTAAACCTAGCTATAACCCCATTCCTTCCCTAACCCTAACCCTAACCCTAGGCCTAACCATAACACTAACCCTTAGCCCTAAATCTAGCCCTAATTTAGCCCTAACCCTAAACCTAACCCTAACCCTAGCCCTAAGACTAACTCTAAGTCTCTCCCTAGCCCAATTTCTAGTTCTAACTCTATCTGTTAATAACCGTAACACTGGCTCTAACCTTATCCCTAAGCCTAGCCACAGCCCTAAACCTAGATCTAACCATAACAGTAAACCTAAGCCTAAAACTCACCATAACACTAGCGTCAACAATATCGCTAAGCCTTAAAGTAGCCCTAGCTGTAAAACAAAACTGTAACAAAGCACTAACGCTAACCCTAACCAAACCACAATCCTAGACTTGACATTAGACCTATCCCTAATTCTTACTCTAACCCTTACACAAACCCTAATCCTACACCTAGCCTTAACCCTAGCCATAATTTGAGTCTATCCCTAACTCTGATCAGTAACACTGATCTTGACACTGATGGTAACATGAACCCTATCTCGAATCATCACCCTAAACCTAAACCTAATCTACACACAAGATTTAGACATAATACTAAACTTAACACTAGTCCTAATCATAATCCTAGTTCTAACATAAGCCCTAGTCTTAAATAGCCCTAACCTAACTCAAAACGTAGACCTAATCAGAGCCCTAACCCTAGCTTTAACCATAGCCCTAAACCTAACCCTAGCCCTAACACTTAACCTAAACCTAACCATAACCCTAAACCTTGTCTTAACTGAAATCTAACCCAAATCATAGCCCTAATCCTAACCATAATCCTATCCCTATCCCTAGCACTAATCTTATCCATTAACCTAACCATAACCCTAACCAAATTCTAACCCTAGGCCTAACCCTAACAAAAACTCTAACCTAACCATAACCCTAATCCTAACTGTACCTCTAATCCAATCTATTACCCTAAACATAACCCTAACCAAATTCTATCCCTAGGCCTAAACCTAACCCTATCTCTAACCCTAAACCTGTCCATTATTCTAATTCTAACTTTAACACTAAACTTACCCATATCCATTACCCTAACCCTAACACTAACCCTAATGCTAATTTGAGACCTAACCTTAATCCTTAATCTAACCCATACCCTAACCCTGACTCTGACCCTAATAATACCCCTAGCTGTAAACCTGACCCTAACCTTCAACCTAACACTTACAATAGACCTGGCCATAATCCTTAGCCTAAAACTATCCCCAACCATAACCCTAGACCTGACATTAGACCTATCCCTAGTCCTAGCCCTAACCCTAACACAAATCCTAGCCATAATCCTATCCCTAAGCTTAACCTTAATCCTAACCATAACATTAACCATAGCCCTAACCTTAATTTTATGCTTTGCCCTAGCCCTAAATGTAGCTGTAACATCATACCTTACCCTAACTCTAATGCTAATCCTAACCCTATCCCTAAACCTAGGCCTAAACCTACCACTAACCATAGCTCTAATCCAGCCCTAATTTAGCCATAACCCTAAACCTAACACTATCCCTAGCCCTAAGACTTACTCTAACTCTCGCCCTAGCCCTATCCCTAGTTCTAAACCTATCCATTACCATAACCCAAACCCTATCCCTATCCCTAGACCAATCCTAGCCTTTAAGTTTCACCCTAGCCCTAAACCTGGATCAAACCCTAACATTTAGGCCTAAAGCTCACTCTAACACTAGCCCTAACCCAAATGCTAAATGGAAAACTAGCCCTAACAGTGCCCTAGGCCTAAAACAAAACAGAGCCATAACCCTAACCCTAACTCTTAACCTAAACCAAACCCTAATCCTAAACATAGCCCTAAATGTAGTTCTAATTTGAGTCCTAACTCTAACCCTAGAAGGAACCCTGACCCTTACTCGGACCCAAAAGTAACCCTAGCTCTAAACATTGCCCTAAAGCTAACCCTAGAACTAGCCCTAATCGGAATTATAGTTCTTTCATTAGCTGTACCCTAATGCTAACACAAATACTAGCCCTATTTCGAGCTCTAAACCTAGGTTTATCCCTAAATGTAACCCTAACCCTAACCCTAATTGTAACCCTAACTCTACCTCTAACCCTACACCTTACCCTAAGCCAAACCCTCACCCTAATGCTACCCTAGTCCTAATCATAATCCTTAGACTACCTCAAACCCTAACTCTATTACTAGTCCTAACCCTAGCCCTCATTCTATCTCCAACCCTAACTCTAACCCTGACACTTATTCTGACCCTAACACTAACCCTAGGTCTAAACCTGACACCCTGAAGCGAACCCTAATCCTACTCCTACTGGTAAACCTATACCTAAACCTAACAGTAACACTAGCACTAGACCAAACATAATCCCAAATAGAGTCACAAATCTAGCCTTAGCCCTAAACAAAAACCTAGCACTAGCCCTAATAATAACCATTAACCTAACATAAGACTAACTCTATCCCTTTACCCAATGCTGGTCCCAACTCTGGCCCTCACCCTAAACCTAACCCTAACCCTACAATGAGACTTACCCTAAAACAAACCCTAGCTCTAAATCTTATCCTAACCCAAAACCTAACTAGAACACTAGACTCATCCATAACCCTAACCCTAAAACTAGCCATAACCATATCCCTAGCTCTTACATTACCCATAGCCCTAATGATAGCCATAAACCTCACACAAAATATTGCCCTTATCCTAACCCTAAACCTAGCCCTTATTATAACCCTAACCATAAGCCTAGACCTAACCCTAACCCTTGCCCTAACTCTAATTCTAGCTCAAACTCTAATCTTAATCTAAACATAACCCTAACCCTAACCCTAACATTAGCCCTCACTCTAACCCTAACCCTCATGCTAGCCTTAATCCTAGATCAAATGCTAACCCTTACCCAAAAACTAACCCTGACACAAACCCTAGGTGAAACCCTAAACCTAGTCCTAATTCTTACCTTAACCATAGCCCTAACCTTAGCTGTAACCCTATCCTAACCTTATCCTAAAGATAAGCCTAACCCAAATGCTAACTCTATGCCTAATGCTAACACTATTGCTAACACTAACCATATTTATTACACTAAACCTAACCTGAACCCTAAACCTAACCCTATCATTTACCCTAACCCGAACCCTAACCCTATCCCTAATGCTAATTCAAGCCTTAACCCTGAATCTTAACCTAAACCTAACCCTACTCGAACACTGACTCTAATAATACACCTAGTTTTAAACCTGACCCTTAACCTAAACCTAAACTTTACACTAGACCTAGTCATAACATAACCCTAAAATTAACCATAACCATAAACCCAGACCTGACATTAGCCCCATTCCTAATCTTAGCCCTAACCCTGACACAAATACTAGTCCTCATCTTAGGCCTATACCTAGCCTTAATCATAACTCAAACCCTAGCTCTAGCCCTATCTCTAATCTTAACACTCACCCTAGACCTGAACTTAGGTATGACCTCATCCTTTCCCCTAAACCTATTACTAACCCTAACCCTAACACTAACTATATCTCTAGCCCTAACCATATGCCTAACCCTAACATTAACCATAGCACTAATTCTAGCTCTAATTTAGTCCTAACCCTAACTCTACCCCTAACCTTGGCCTAAGACTAAATCTAACTCTCCCCAGCCCTATTTCTAACCCTATTTGTAGTTTTAACCATATCCATTACAATAAACCTAACACAAGCCCTAACCTTAGCCTTAACTCTAGCCCTAGACCTTACCCTAGATCTAACCATAACACTACATTTGACCCTAACCCTAAGCCTAATCCTCAACCTACCACTATACCTAAAACTATTGCTAATCCTAAAACTAGCCATAACCCTAGCCTTATCCCTTAAGTAAAACTGAGCCATTGTCCTAACCCTAAATGTTAACCTAAACCAAACCATAACCCTTCTACCTCTATTTCATGTCCTAGTCTTAAATTAATCCTGACCCTGACTTATATTCTAACACTAACCTTAGTTCTAAATATCACACTAACCCTAAAGATAACACTAACACTAGATCTAGACCAAATACTAACTCTAATCATAACCTTAGATGTTATATTAGCCATAGCCCTAACCAGAGCCCTAAACCTAACAAAATAGTAGTCCTAATCTGAGACCTAACCCTAGAAGAAAGCCTAAACCTAAACCAAACTTAGCCCTAAGCTTAATCCTAACCCTAGCCCTAAACCTAGCTCTAACTCTATCACTTACCCAACCCTAACCCTAACACTAGCCCTAGACCAAAACCTAATCTTAAATATAGCCATAACTCTAGACCTAGACCTAAAAACCCAGAGCCCTAGCCCTAACATAATCGTTAACCTAAAGCAAACACTAACCCTATCCTTAGACCCAACTCTAGTCCTAATTCTGGCTTTCACCTTAAACCTAACTCTAACCTGAGCACTGACCCTAACACTAACACTAAACCTAGCTCTAAACCTGAACCTAACCCAAAACGTAAACATAACACTAGACATAGACATAACTCTAACCCTAAAACTAGCTCTAATCAGAAACATATATCTTACATTACACATAGCCTTAACCCTGGGCCTAAACCTAACACAAAACATAGCCCTAATCTGAGGCCTAAACCTACCCTAAGCATAACCATAATCCTAAATGTAGCCCTAACCCTAACCCTTGCCTTACACATAACCCTAGCTCAAAGCCTAACCTTTAGCCTAAACATAACCCTAGACCTATTCCTAAACCTAAACCTAACCTCAGCCAAAATCCTAACCTTAACCCTAATACTAACCCTAGCTCTAACCTATCATTACCCTAACCCTAACTCTAACCCTAATAATAACCCTAGCCCTAAACCTAACCCTATCCCTAACCCTAATCATAAACCTAAACCTCGACCTAACCCTAAACCTAACACTTGCCATAAACTTAACCATAACCCTTACCATAAACCAAAACTAAACCTATCTCTATATCTAAATTTAACCATAACCTAAACTTAACCCTAAACCTAATCTTATATCTAATCCAATACATTATTTTAAAACCAACCCTAACCCTAATGATAACCCTAGCCCTAAACCTAACCCTAACCCTAACCCTAACCAGAACCCTAACCCAGACCTAACACTAAACATAATACTCCTCCTAGCCCTAACTATAGCTTAATCCCTCACCCTTACTCTAACCCTAAAACTAGCCCTAGCCCTAACCATAATGCTAACTCTAGCCATAACCCTAACACTAAACCTAGCCCTAATCCTAGGCCTAATTTAGCCCTATTCCCAACCCTAACCCTAGTATTAAGACTAACTATAATTCTCACACAAGACCTATCCCTACTTCTAATTCTAAACCTTACCATAACCCTAACCCAAGCTCTAACCATAGTCATAAACCTTGCACTATCCTTAGCCCTAGTACTAACTCTAGATTGAAACCTATCTCTAAAACTAAACCTAACCTGATGCCTCAGCCTAACCCTTAAACTATCTCTAAACCTAATGCTAATCCTAAAATTAGCCCTAACCCTAGCCATAAAACAATACTGAGCCATACCCCTAACACTAACCCTTACCCTAGACCAAACCCTAACCCTACACCAGCCCTAAACCTAGGCCTAATTTGAAACCTAACTCTAACCCTAAACATAACCATGACGCTGACTCATATCCAAACGCTAAACCTAGCTCTAAACATCACCCTAAACTTAAACCTAACCCTAACACTAGACCTAGCCCTAAACCTAACCCTAAAACTAACCCTAATCGTAACCCTAGTTCTTACAATAGCCGTAACTATAACACTAGCAATAACCCTAATACAAAACTAGCCCTAATCCAAGCCATAACACGAGCTTTAACCCTAAACATAACCCTCACCATCTTGCTCTAACCTATCTTACCCTAAGCCAAACCCTCACCCTAATGCTAACCGTATTCTTAGCACTAATACTTAGCCTAAATAAAACCCTAAGTCACTAGTCCTAACCCTAGCCTTCATACTAGATCTAACCATAACCCAAACCCTAACCCAATCCCTGACCAGTATTCTGACCCTAACACTAATCTTAGGTCTAAATATAAACCTAATCCTAAACTGAAACCTAACACTAGCCCTACTGATAAACTTATACCTAAACCTAACCCTAATACTAGACCTAGACCTAAACCTAATCCTAAATCTAGCCATAACTATAGCTCTAGACCTAAAGACAAACTAGACCTAGCCTTCACAATAGCCCTTAACCTAACCCAAACTCTAACACTACCTCTAGACCTAACCCTAGCCCTAATTCTGGCTTTAACCCTAACCATTAATATACCCGAACACTGTTCCTGACACTAACACTAACCCTAGCTCTAAACTTCACCCTAACCCTGAAACTAACCCTAAAACTACACCTAGCCCTAACATTAACCATAAAACTAGTCTTAACCATTACACTAGTTCTTACATTAGCCAAATCCCTAACCTGTTGCAAAACCTAGCCCTCAATCAAGCCCTACCTAGGTTTAAGCTGAAAGCTAACCCTAACAATAACCCTAGCCCTAACTATAACCCTAAGCCTAACCCAAGACCTAATCATAACCATAAACCTAGCCCTAACCCTAGCTCTAACCCTATCCAATACCCTAAGATAACTACAATCCTTATGCTAACCCTAGGCGGAACCCTAATCCTAACACTTTAGCCTTAACCCTATCCATTAACCTACACCTAACCTGAACCCTAAACCTAACTGTGACATTACACAATCCCTAAACATAAGACTAATTTGAGCCCTAAACCTAAACCTTAACCTAACCCAAACCCTAACCTTGACACTAACTCTAATAATACCCATAGCTCTAAACCTGACCCTAACAAGAAACTTAAACTTTGCTATAGACCTAGCCATAAACCTAACCCTAAAATTATCCCTAACCATACCCTAGACCTGACATTAGCCATAGCTCTAATCCGAGCCCTAACCCTAATACAAAACATTCCACATCCTAGCCATGAACCTTGTTTTAATCATATCCCTAACCATAAAGTTAGCCCTAAACTTAACCCTAAATCTCACCCTAGACCTAAAAGTAGCTATATTCCCATCCCTTACCCTAAACCTAACCATATCTCTAAACATAACACTCACCCAAGCCTAATCCTAGCCCTAATTTAGCCCTCTCCCTAACTCTAACCCTAACCCTAGCTCTAAGACTAACTCTAACTCTCACACTAGCCCTATACCTAGTTCTAACCCTATCCCTTACCATCACCATACACCTAGCCCTAAACGTAGCCCTACTCTAGCCATATACTTAGCCCTATCTCAAAACCTAGATCTAACTAAATTAACCCTAACTCTAAGACTAAATCTAACCATAACTCTACTCTTATCCCTAAACCTTAACCAAAGCCTAAATCTAACACTTACACTAGCCCTAACCCTAAGACTAATCTTAAAATTATCCCTAACCCTACCCCTAGCCCTAAAACAAAACCGAGTCATAGCACTAACCTTAACCTTTATCCTAAACCAAACCCTAACCCTACACCTAGCCCTAACCCTATCCCTAATTATAGTGTAACCCTAAACCCGAAAACTAACCCTGACCCTGACTCTGACCCTAACACTAACCCTGGTTCTAAAAATAATCATCACTTTAAGCCTGACCTTAACACTAGACCTATACCTAACTCTAACTCTATAACTAGCTGTAATCATAAATCTACTTCATACATTAATGGTAGCCTTAACCCTGGCCCTAAACTAACCCAAAACCTAGCCTTAATCCGAGTCCTAAACCTAGCTTTAACCCTAAACTTAAACCTAACCCTAACCCAAACACTAGCTTTAATCCTATACATAACTCTAGCCCTAACCTTAGGGCTAACCCTATCTATTACCCTAAAGATAATCCTAACCCTTCTCATAACCCTAGGCCTAACCTTTACCCTATACATTACACTAAACCAAACCTAGACCCTAAACCTAACCCTGTCATTACCCTAAACCTAAATCTAACACTAATTTGAGCCCTGCACCTAAACACTAACTTAACCCAAACCCTAATCCTGACCCTGATTCTAAAAATAACCCTAGATCTAAACATGACCCTAACCAAAAACCTAACCCTTACACTGGACCAAGCCATAAACCTAAAACTAAATCTATCCCTAACTGTATCCCTAGACCTGATATTAGCCATAGTCCTAATACTATCCCTAACCCTAAAACAAATGCTAGTCCTCATCGTAGCCCTAAACATAGCCTTAATCATAACCCTAAAACGTACCCTAGTTCTAACCCTAATACTAACCTTTGCCCTTGCCCTAAACCTAGCTATAATCACATCCTTAGGCTAAACTAAACCATAACTCTAACCCTATTTGTAACCCTTGCCTTATTCTTAGCCCTAGCATTAACCCTAGATTGAAACCTAACTCTAAATCTAACCCTAACTTGATGCCTAAGCCTAATCCTAAAACTAGCCCTAACCCTAGCCCTAACATAACCCTAGCCATAATTTAGCCCTATCCCTAAACCTAACCCTAACCCTAGCCCTAAGACTAACTCTGACTCTCACACTAGCCCTATCACTCATTCTAACCCTGTCCCTTACCATAAACCTAACCCTAGCTCTAACTCTAGTACTAAACCTTGCCCTATTCTTATCCCTAACATTAACCTTAGGCAAAATGTAACTCTAAATCTAGCCCTAACCCGAAGCCTAAGCCTACCCCTAACACTACCCCAAACCATAAAACTAATCCTAAAAGGATCCCTAACAATAGCTTTAGCCCTAAAACAACTGAGCCATAGCTCTAACCCTAACCATTAACCTAAGCCAAACCCTAACCTTACACCTAGACCTAATCCTAGCCTTAATTTGAGCTGGAAGCCAAACCCTAAAACTAACCCTGAACCTGACACTGACCCTGACACTTCTAGCTCTAAACATCACTCTAACCCTAAACCTAACCCTAACATTAAACCTAGCACTTAAACTCTAAAACTAGCCCTAATTGTAAACCTAGTACTTATATTAGCTGTAATCCTAAGCCTAGCGCTAACATAACCCAAAACCTAGCCCTAATGTGAGCCCTAACCCTAGCTTTATACCTAACCTAACCCTAACACTAGCCCTAATTGTAGACATAACTCTAATTTTAATCTGATCTCTAACTCTATCCATTACCATAAACATGACCATAACCATAACCATAATGATAACACTAGGCATAAACTAACCCTAACCCAAATTACCCTAAACCTAACCTCAATCCTAAACCTAACCCTATCATTACCCTAACCCTAATCCTAAAACTATTTCAAGCCCAAACTTGAAACCTTAACCTATCCCAAACCCTAACCCAGACCTTGACTCTAATAATACCCCTAGCTCTAAACTTGACCATAACTCAACACTTAACACTTAGCCTAGACGTAGCCATAAACCTAATCCTAAAATTATCTTTAACCATAATTCTGGACCTGAAATTAGCCCTAGCCCTAATCCTAGCCCTAACCCTAATATCACACCCAGCCCTCATCCTAGCCCTAAACCTACTCTTAATCATAATCCTATCTGTAGCCCTACACCTAACTCTAATTCTAACCCTCACCCTTCCTCTAAACCTAGCTATAATGTCATCCCTTACCCTACATTTAAACCTAACCCTAACACTAACTCTATGCTTAAGCTAAACAGAAAACCTAGCCCTAATCCTAGCCTAATTTATCTCTATCTCTAACCCTATCCTAACCCTAGCCCTAAGACTAACATTAACTCTTGACCTAGTCCTATCCCTAGTTCTATCCCTATACACTACAGTAAACCTAACACTAGCCCTAACACTTTCCCTAAAGTTGGTCCCAGCCCTAAGTCTAACTCTAAATCTAACTTTAAACCTAACCTTAAGCCTAACACTAACACTAGTGCTAACCCTAATGCTAATCATAAAATTAGCCCTAACTGTAATCCTAGCAGTGGACCAAAACTGAACAATAGCCCTAACCCTAAACCTTAACTTAAACCAAACACTAACACTACATCTAGATCTAAACCTATCCCTAATTAGAGTCCTAAGCCTCACCATAAAAATAATCCTGACCCTGACTCATATCCTAACACTCACTCTAGCTCTAAACATCGCCTTAAACTCAAACCAAACACTAACATTAACAATGGCCCTAATTCGAGTCTTAATACTAATCATAAAACTAACCCTGACCCTGAATCCTATCCTAACAAGAACCATTGCTATAAATATTACCCTAACCTTAAACCTAACCCTAGCACTCAACCTACCTCTAACCCTAACTGTAAAACTAACCCTAATGGTAACCTTAATGGTAACTTATCCCATTAGCCGTTGCCCTAATCCTAGCCCTAACCCTAACACAACAACTAGTCTCAAACAAAGCCCTAAACATAGCTTTAACTCTAACTCTAACCCTAACCATAGCCCTAACCCTAGATCTAAATCAATCCCTTACCCTAAGCAAAACCCTAAACCTAAGAGTAACCCTAGACATATCCCTAGTCCTTAGACTAACCAAAAACCTAACCCTATTAATAGTATTAACCCTAGCCTTCATTTTAGCTCTAACACTATCCCAAACCCTAATCCTAACCCTGACCCTTATTCTGACCCTAACACTAAACCTAGATCTAACCCTAACCCCAACCCTAACCCAAAATTTACCATAATCCTACCCCTAGGCCTAACTCTGAACCCAACTCTCAGCCTAGCCCTAATCATAGCTCAAAACCTAAACCTTATGCTAAATATAACCCTAAACCTAATCCTAGTTCTAATCCTCACCTTAACCCTAACACAAGACCTATTCCTAACCATAACCCTAGCCCTAACCTTAACTCAAACTGTATACATTACCCTAAAAATAACCCTTACCATAATGCTAACCCTAGGCTTAACCCTAACCTTATCGCTTTCCCCAAACCTATCAATTACCCTAAACCTACCCTAACCCTAAACCTAACCCAATAATTACACTAAACCCTAACATTAATGCTAATTCGAGCCTTAACCTAACCTCAAACCTTAAACCCTAACACTGACACGTGACCCTAATAATTCCCCTAGCTCTAAACCTGACTCTTACCACACCTAATCCTTACACTAGACCTAGCCATAAACCTAACTCTGAAACTATACCTAAACTTAACCCTAGACCTGATATTAACCCTAGCCGTAATCCTAGCCCTAACCCTAACACAAACCAAAGCCCTTATCCTAGCCCTAAACACAGCCTTAATTTTATCCCTAACCCAAATGCTAGGCCTAACCCTAACACTAACCCTAGCCCTAATCTTAGCCCTAATTTAGCCCGATCCCTAACCCTAACCCTAACCTTAACTCTAGCCCAAAGACTAACTCTAACTCTCACCCTAACCCTAACCCTAGTTCTAACTCTATCCCTTACTAGAACCCTAATCCTAGTCCTAACCCCTGGTGTAATCCTAGACCTATTCATAGCCCTGGCCATAACCCTAGATCTAACCCTAACCATAAAACTAACCCTAAACCTAAACCTAAACCTAACACTAGCCCTAACGCTAACGCTAATCCTAAAACTAGCTCTAACCCTAAAACAAAACCGAGTAATGGCCATAACCCTAAATTTTAACTTAAACCAAACCTTAACCCTACACATAGCCCTAACCATATCCCTAATTCTAATCCTAACCCTAACCTGAAAACTAACCCTGACCCTGACTCTGACCCTAACACTAACCCTGGCTCTAAACATCATCATCACTGTAAACCTCAACCTAACACTGTACCTAGCCTTAACTCTAACCCTATAACTAGCGCTAATCATAACCCTACTTATACACTAGCTGTAGCCTTTACCCTAGTCATAACCTAACCCAAACCCTAGACTTAATCCGAGTCCTAAACCTAGCTTTAACCCTAAACTTAAACCGAACCCTATCCCAAAACTAGTGCAAATCCTATACAGAACCCTAGCCTTAACCTTAAGTCTAAACCTATCCATTACCCTAACAATAACCCTAACCATTATGCTAACTCTAGGTCTAACCCTAACCCTATCCATTACACAAAACCAAACCTTAACCCTAAAACTAACCCTGTCATTACCCTAAACCTAAACCTTAAACTAACCCAAACCCTAAACCCTGAACTGACCCTAAAAATAACCCTAGATATAAACCTGAATCTTACCATAAACCTAATTCTTACACTGGACCAAGCCATAAGTCTAACACTAAATATAGCCCTAACTTTTACCCTAGACCTGACGTTAGCCCTAGCTCTAATACTATCCCTAACCCTAACACAAACTCTAAACCTCATCCTAGCCATAAACCTAGACTTAATCATAACCCTAACTCTAACTCTAGCCCTAACCCTAATACTAACTCTTTCCCTAGCCATAAACCTAGATAAAACCACATGCCTTTCCAAAACTTAAGCCTAACTCTAACCCTAACCCTTGTCATAACAATTGCAGTATTGTTAGCCCTAGCTTTAACACTATTTCAAAACCTAACTTTTAAATGTAACCCTAACTCGATGCCTAAGCCTAAAACTAGCCCTAACCCTGATGCTAATTCTAAAACTAGCCCTAACCTTAGCCCTAACACTAACCCTAGCCGTAATTTAGCCCTATCCCTAAACCTAACCCTAACCCTAGCCCTAAGAATAACTCTAACTCTTACACTGGTCTTATCACTCGTTCTAATCTTATAGCTTCCCATAAAAACTAACCCTATCCCAAATCCTATTCCTATCCCTTGCCCTATCCTTAGCCCTAGCACTAACCTTAGATAAAAACCTAACTCTGGGCTGGGGATGTGGCTCAAGCTGTAGCGTGCTCGCCTGGCATGCATGCAGCCTGGGTTCGATCCTCAGCACCATATACAAAGATGTTGTGTCCACCCAAAACTAAAAAATAAATATTAAAATTCTCTCTGTCTCTGTCTCTTTCTCTCTCACTCTCTCTCTCTCTCTCTCTCACCTCTCTCTTAAAAAAAACTAACTCTAAATTTAACTCTAAACTGAAGCCTAAGCCTAAATCGAGGACTAGCCCTAACCCTAACACTAATCCAAAAAATTTCCCTAACCCTAACCCTAGCCCTAAAACTAAACCAAGCCAAAGCTCTAACCCTAACCCTTAACCTAAACCAAGCCCTAACCCTACACCTAGCCCTAGCCCCAGCCCTATTTAGAGTTAAGCCAAACCCTAAAACTAACCCTGACCCTTACTCTGACCAAATACTAACCTGAGGTCTAAACAGTACCCCAACCCTAAACATAAACCTAACAGTAAACCTAGCCCTAAAACACTAAAATGAGCCATAATCATAACCCTAATACTTACATTAGCCATAATCCTTATCCTAGCACTAACTTAACCCAAAACTTAGCACTAATCATAACCATAGCCCTAAACTGATTTCTAAATCTTTTCATTACCATAACCTTAACCCTAAACCTAATGCTATTTCAAGCCCTAAATTTAAACCTTAATTTATCCCAAACCCTACCCGAGACCTTGACCCTAATAATACCCCTAGCTCTAAACCTGATGCTAACACTAACCTAACCCTTACACTAGACGTACCCATAATCCTAACCCTAAAACTGTCTTTAACCATAATTCTGGACCTGAAATTAGTCCTAGCACTAATCCTAGCCGTAACTCTAAAAAAAAACTTAGCCCTTATCCTAGCCCTAAACCTAGCCTTAATCATAACCCTAACACTAACCACAGCCCTAACCCTAATTCTAACCCTCACCGTACCTCTAAACCTAGCTAAAAAGCCATCCCCTACCCCAAACTTTGCCCTAACTCTAAACATAAACTCTAAACTCTAAATCAAAACTCTAACCCTAACCCCAACACTAACCCTAGGCTTAAACTAAACACTAAACCTAGCCCTAATCTTACCCCTAATTTAGCCCTGTCTCTATCCCTAATGCTAACCCTAGCCCTAAGACTAACTTTCACCCTAACTCTAGCCCTAGTTCTAACCCTATCCCTTACCATAACCCTAAATCTAGCCATAACCCTTGCAGTATCCTTAGTTCTAGCCCTAAACCTAGATCTAACCCTAATTCCAAATTTAACCTTAACCCTAAGACTATGCCTAACACTAACACTAGCCCTATCCCTAACCCTAGGACTAAAACAAAACCGAGTATGAGCCCCAACCCTAAAACTTAACATAAACCAAATCCTAACACTACAAATAGACCTAACCCTAGCCCTAATTCAAGTCCTAACCCTAACCGTAAAACCAACCCTGACCCTGACTCATATCCTAACACTCACCCTAGCTCTAAACACTGCCCTCACCTTAAACTGAACCCTAACAGTAACCCTAGCCCTAATTCGAGTCCTAAGTCTAACCCTAAAACTAAGCCTGACCCTGGCTCCTATCCTAACATGAACCCTAGCTATAAATATCAACCTAACCTTAAACCTAACCCTAACACTAAACCTAACCAATACCCTAACAATAAAACTAACCCTAATGGTAATCCTAGTTCTTAAATTAGCCTTTGCCCTTATCCTAGCCCTAACCCTAACACAAGACCTAGGCCTAATCTGAGCCCTAACCCTAGCTTTAACCCTAACTCTAACCATAACTATAGTCATAACCCTAGCTATGACTAATGCTAATTTAAGCCCTAACCCTAATGCTAATTCGAGCCCTAACCCTAAACTCAAACCTAAACCAAACACTTACCCTAATAATTCCCCTAGCTCTAAACCTCACTCTTACACTCTACCTAACCTTACACTAGACCTAGCCACAAAACTAACCCTAAAACTCTTCCTAAGCATAAACCTAGACCTGATATTAGACCTAGCCATGATACTAGACCTAACCCTAACACAAACCCTAGACCTTATCCTAGCCCTAAACATAGCCTTAATTATAACACTAACCATAACCCTAAGCCTAACCCTAACACTAACCCTAGCCCTAATTTTAGGTCTATTTTAGCCCTATCCCTAACCTTAACCCTAACCCTAGACCAAAGACTAACTCTAAGTCTCACCTTAGTCCTAACCCTATACTTTATTGGAACCCTAATCCTAGC
This sequence comes from Marmota marmota marmota, assembly GCF_001458135.2. Lineage (NCBI taxonomy): Eukaryota > Metazoa > Chordata > Mammalia > Rodentia > Sciuridae > Marmota > Marmota marmota. Next base: position 131,212 of record NW_026006827.1, read on the forward strand.
CCAAACCATAGGTCTAACACTAGCCCTATTCATAGCCCTAGCAGCAACCCTAGATCTAACCCCCACTCTAAATCTAACCCTAACACTTAGCCTAAACCTAAACCCAACACTATCCCTAACCCTAAGGCTAATCCTAAAACTAGCACTAAACTTAGCCCTAAAACAAAACCAAGTCATAGACCTAAACCTAACCCTTAATATAAACTAAGCTCTAACCCTACACTTAGCCATAACTCTAGCCCTAATTCGAGTTTTAAGCCAAACCCTAATACTGACCCTGACTCTGACTCTAACCTTAACACTAACCCTAGCTCTAAACATCACCCTAACCCTATACCTAAACCTAACAATAGACCTAGCTCTAACCCTAACCCTAGAATTAGCCCTAATCACAAACCTGGAACTTACATTAGCCGTAACCCTGAATGTAGCCTTAACTTAACCCAAAATCTAGCCTTATCCCGAGCACTATCCCTAGATTTACCCCTAACCCTAACCCTATCACTAATCATATCTATAACCCTAGATGTAACCCTAGATTTAACCCTAACCCTAACACTAAGCCTAACCCTATCAATAATCATTACATTGACCCTAGCTGCACCCCAATCTCTAACCCTACCATTACCCTAACCATAACCCTAACCCTAATGCTAAACCTGGGATTAAACCTAATTGTATCCCTAATCCTAACCCTATCAATTACCCTAAAACTAACCTGACCCCTAAACCTAACACCATCTTTATGCTAATCCTAACTCTAATGCTAATTTGAGCCCTATCATGAAGCATTAACCTATCCAAAACACTAATCACGACCCTGACCCTGATAGTACCCTTATCTCTAAACCTGACCCTAACCCTAAACCTAACCCTTACACTAGACATAGCCATAAACCTAACCCTAAAACTATTTTTAACCATAACATTAGACTTGAAATTAGCTCGAGCTGTAATCCTAACCCTAAACCTAGGCATAATCCTAACACAAACCATACCCCGGGCCCTAACCCTATTTCTATTTTTTGCCCTAGCCCTAAATCTACCTATAAATTCATACTGTCCCTGAAAACTAACCATAACCCTAAACATAACCCTAACTCTCGCCCTAAACCTAGGCCTAACACAAAGCTTGGTGCTAATCCTAGCATTTATTTAATCATATCCTAACCCTAAACCTATCCATAAGACTAACTCTAATTCTTGCCCTAGCCCTAGCCCTAGTTCTATCCTTAGCCTGAATCCTAACCATAGATCTAAGCCTAAGTCTAAATCTAAACCTATCTCTAAATATAACAGTAACAATAAGCCTAAACCAAACCCTAACACTACCTCTAACCATAATGCTAATCCTAAAACTTGCCCTATCCCTAGCCCTAACCATAAACCAAAACAGAGACATAGCCCTAATCCTAACCCTTAACCTAAATCAAACCCTCACCCTACACCTAGCCCTAAAACTACCTCTAAAACTAATCCTGATCCTGACACTGAACCTAACGCTAATACTAGCTCTAAAAATCACCCTAACCTTAAATTAACCCTAACACTATTTCTAGCCTTAACCTAAGCTAAAACTAGCCTTAATCATAACCCTAGTTCCTACATTAGTCATTGTCCTAACAGTAGCCCTGACCCTAACACAAATTCTACCCCTAATCGGAGCCCTAACCCTAGCTATAACACTAATACTAGTCCTAACCCTAACCCTAACACTAGCCCTAAGCCTAACTCTAACCCTATTCCTTACACTAAGCCAAACCCTAACCCAAATGCTAACTCTAGTTCTAATCCTAATCCTTAGCCTGACTTAAACTCTAACCATATTACTAGTTTTAACCCTAGCCCTCATTCTACCTCTAAACATAACTCTGACCCTCATCTGACCCTAACAGTAACCCTAGGTCTAAACCTGACCCTAACCCTAAACCAAATCCTAACACTAGCCCTACTGGTAACCCTCTACCTATACCTAAGCCTAACACTAGACCTAGACCCAAAGCTAATCCTAAATATAGCTATAACTCTAGCCCTAGACCTAAACAAAAACCTAGCACTAGCCCTAACAATAACCCTTAACTTAAACCGAACACTTACCCTTCCCCTAGACCCAAACCTAGTGCTAATTCTGGCTCTAACCCTAACCATAACCCTATCCCCAAAAATGACCCTGATTCTAACACTGAACCTAGCTTTAAACCTGACACTAACCAAAAACCTAGACCTAACAGTAGACCTAGACATAACCCTAACCCTAAAACTAGCCCTAAACATAACCTTAGTTCTTATATTATGCATTGTCCTAAACCTAACACAAAACAACACAAAACCTAGCCCTAATCCTAGACCTAAACTTAGCTCTAAGCATAACCCTCAGCCTAACCCTAGCCCTAAACCTAGCCCTAACATAAGCCTTGCCTTAGATTTAACCCTAGCTCAAAGCCTAACCTTTACACTAAACATAACCCTAGCTCTATCCTAAAACTTAACCCTAACCCTAAGCCCAAGCCTAATGTTAAACCTAGCCTGAACTATAGCTCTAACCATATCCATTACTCTAACCCTTACCCTACCCCTAATTAAAACTCTATCCCTAACACTAAACCTAACTCTAACCATAAATGTAGACCTAGACCCAAACCTAAACCTAACCCTCATGCTAGCCTAACACTAACATTAACTTAAACCAAACCCTACCAATATGCCTAGATCTAACCCTAGCCCTAATTGAAGTCCTAATCATAACCTTAAAGATAACCCTGAACCTGACTTATATCCTAACACTCATCCTAGCTCTAAACACCACACTAAACTTAAACTGAACCCTAAGAGTAGACCTAGCCCTAATTCGAATCCTAACCCTAACCCTGAAACTAACCCTGACCTGAGTGATATCCTAACACTAACCCTAGCTACAAATATCACCCAAATCTTAAATCTAACCCTAACACTTGACCTAACCCGATCCCTAACCCTAATTGTAACCCTAGTTCTTATATTAGCTGTTGCTCTAACCCTAGCCTTAAACTTCACACAAAAACTAGCCCTAATCTGAGCCCTAAACCTAGCTTTAACCCTAACGATAAACCTAAACCTAGCCTTAACCCAGTGCCTTACCTTGAGCAAAACCTAATGGTAACACTAGACCTATCCCTAATCCTAAGGCTAACCAAATCCTAATCCTATTAATAGTCATAACACTAGATCTCATTTTAGCTCTAACACTATCCCAAACCCTAACCCCAACCCTGACCCTTATTTTGACCATAATATAAACCCTAGGTCTAAACCTGACCCTAACCCTAAACCAAACCCTAACACTAGCCCTACTTGTAAACTTATACCTAAACGTAACCCTAATACTAGCTCTAGACCTAAACCTAATCCTAAATCTACCCTAAACTCTAGCTCTAGAACTAAACAAAATCCTAGCCCTATCCCTAACAAAAACCTTTACCTAACCCAAACATTAACTCTACCCCTAGACCTAAACATACTCCTAGTTCAGACTTTAACCCTAAATTTAACTCTAACCCAATCACTGATCCTGGCTTTAACACTAAACCTAACTCTAAACCTTAAACTAACCACAACCTAAACCTAATTCTAGACCAAGCCATAAATCTAACCCTAAAACTAGCCCTAATCATAACCCTAGATCTTGCATTACCCATAGCCCTAACCTTAGGACTAAACCTAACTCTAAACATAGAGCTAATTTTAGGCCTAAACCTAGCCCTAAGCATAACCCTAACACTAACACTAGCCCTATACCCAACCCTAGCCCTCACCATAGTCCTAAGATAATTGAAAGCTTAACCTTTACCCTAAACATAAACCCTGACCTATTCCTAACTCTCACCCTAACCCTAGCCCAAATCATAAACTTAACCTAGCCCTAAACCTAGCTCTAAACCTACCCAAAACCCTTACCCTAAACCTAAACTTATTGATAATCCTAGCCCGAACCCTATTGTTAACTCTAACCCTAAGCGGAAAACTAACCATAGATATAACCCTAAAATTAAACTCAGCATAGCCCTAACTCAAATCTAACCATAAACTTAAACCTAACCATAGCTTTAGTCCTAACCCTATCACTTACTCTAACTCTAAACCAAATCTAAACCTAACCTAACCCTATCCATTACATTAACCCTAAACATAACGTTAATGATAACCCTAGCCCTAACTCTAACCCTAACCATAAACCTACTGTAATCCTATCCCTAGACCTAACCCTAAACCTAGCCCTAACACTAGCTCAAAACTTAACCTTTATGCTAAACCTAACCCTAAACCTAACCTTAAGCCTAGTTCTAACCCTAACTCTAACGCTAACTCAAGGCATATTCCTAAACATAACTCTAGTTCTAACCTAAGCTCTAATCCTATCAATTACCCTAACCATAACCCTTACCCTAATGCTAACCCTAAGCCTAACCCTAGCCCTATCACTAATGCTAACTATATCAATTACCCTAAACCAAACCTGAACCTTAAAACAAACACTAACTATACCCCTAACCCTAACGCTAATTTGAGCCATAAACCTAAATCCTTACCTAAGCCAAATCCTAATCTTAATAATTCCCTAAGCTCTAAACCTGAACCTTACCCTAAATCTAACACTTACACTAGACGTAGCCATAAGCCTAACCCTAAAATTATCTTTAAACACAACCCTAGACATGATATTAGCCCTAGCACTAACCCTAACCCTGAATATAATACAAACACTAGCCATAATCCTAGCCCTCAACCTAGCCTTAATCATAACCCTAACCCCACCCTAACCCTAACCCTAACTCTAAACCTCACCCTACATCTAAACCTAGCTATAACACCAATCTTTATCCTAAACTTAAACCTAACCCTATCCCTATTGGTAGGCCTAAGCTGAACACTAGTCCTAGCCCTAATCCTAGCCCTAATTTAACCCTATCCCAAACCCTAACTCTAATTTTAGCCCTATCACTATACTCTAACTCTCACACTAGCCCTATCCTTACTACAAACCCTATCCCTTACTATAACTCCAACCCTGGCCCTAACCCTTGCCCTATCCTTAATCCAAGCCTAATCCTAGATCTAACCTAACTATAAATGTAACCCTAAATCTAAGTCTAAGTCTAACACTAACACTAGCCCTAACCCTAATACTAATTGTCAAACTAGCCCTAACTCTAACCCAAGGACTAAAACAAAACTGAGCAATAGACTTAACCCTAAATTTTAACTTAAACCAAACCCTGAAATACTACAAAAACTAATCCTAGCCCTAATCGAATTCTAACCCAAAACTAAACCTGACCATGACTCATATCCTAACACTCACCATAGCTTTAAACATAACACTAACCTTAAACCGAACCCTAACAGTAAACCTAGCCCTAATTCGAGTCCTAACTCAAACCCTAAAACTAACCCTGACCCTGACTCCTATCCTAAAAATAACTCTAGCTCTAAATATCACCCTAACCTTAAATCTAACACTAACACTAGATCTACCCCTAACCCTAACCCTAAAGCTAACCCTAATTGTAACCCTGGATCTTACATTACCTGATGCCCTAACCCCAGCCCTAACACTAACACAAAAACTATCCCTAATCCGAGCCCCACACCTAGCTTTAACCCTAACCTTAACCCTAATCCTACCACTAACACTAGCTCTAACCCGATCCCTAACCCTAAGCCAAACCCTAACCCTAATGGTAACCATAGACCTATCCCTAATCCTCAGGCTAATCAAAACTCTCACCATATTAATAGTCCTAACCCTAGACCTCATTCTAGCTCTAACCCTATCCCAAACCTTAACCCTAACCCTGACCCTTATTCTGACCATAACACTAACCTAGGTCTAAACCTGACCCTAACGCTAGACCAAACCGTAACACTAGTCCTACCAGTAAACTTATACCTAAACCAGACCCTATCACTATCCCTAGACCTAAACCTAATCTTAAATCTAGACTTAACTCTAGCTCTAGACCTAAACAAAAACCTAGCCTTAGCCCTAACAATAACCGTTAACTTAACACAAAGACTAACCCTATCCCTAGACATAAACCTAGTCCCAATTCTGGGTTTAACCTTAACTCTAACTCATACCTGAACACTGACCCTGCCTTTAAACACTAAACTTATCTCTAAACATGACCCTAACCAAAAACCTAAACCTAACACTAGACATAGAGATAACCCTAACCCTACAGCTAGACCTAATCATAATCCTAGCTCTTACATTACCTGTAGCCCTAACCCTATGCCTTAACCTAACAAAAAACCTAAAGCAAATTCTAGGCCTAAATCTATCCCTAAGTGTAACCCCAACCCTAAACATAGCCCTAACCCTAACCTTAAACCTAACCCTAGCCTTAGTCTTAAAACTTACTCAAAGCCTAACCCTTACCACAAATATAAAATTAGACCTATACTTTACTCTAAAACCTAACCCTAACCCTAACCCTGAACTTAACCCTATCCCTAAACCTAGCTCTAAACCTACACCTTACCTAACCCTACACTTAACTGTATTGATAACCCTAGCCTTAACCCTCACTGTAACCCTAACACTAACCAGAAAACTAACAATCAACCTGATCCTAAAAAACGAACACTTGGCATGGCCCTAACCATAGCTCAAAACCTAAACCATACCAGAAACCTAAACATAACCGTAGCCTTAACATTAACCATAAAACTAAATCTAACCCTAACCCTAATACTAAACCTACATCTAACCATATACATTACCCTAAACCTTATCCTAACCCAATGATAACCCTAGCCCTAACCTTAACCCTAATCCTGAACCTACCATAATCCTGTCCCTAGACCTAAGGATGAACCTAATCCTAATCCTCGACCTAGCCATATCACTAACATTAGCTCAAACTCTAGCCCTTACCCTAAACACAACCCCAGCCCAAAACCTAACCCAAATCCTAACCATTACCCTAACCCTAACTTAAACCTAATGCTAATTTGAGCCATAACCCTAAACCTCAACCTAACTCAAACCCAAAACCTGCCTCTTACTATTATAATATCCCTAGCTCTCAACTTTAACTTCACCCTAAACCTAACTCTGACACTATACCTAGCCATAAATCTTACTCAAAAACTATCCCTAACCATAACCCTAGACCTGATATTAGCCCTAGCCCTAATTCTTGCCATATCCCTAACACAAATGGTAGCCCTCATCCTAGCCCTAAACCTGGTCTTGATCCTAAACCAAACCCTAACTCTAGCCCTATCCTTAATTTTATCCCTCGCCCTAGTTCTGAAACTTTCTATAACCCATCCCTTCCCCCAAATCTAACCCCAACTCTAACTCTAGACTTAACCCTTACACTAATCCTAGACCTGATCCTAGCCCTAACCTTACCACTAGCACTAAAATTAACTCTAAATCTCACCCTAGCCCTATTCCCAGATCTAACTCTATCCCTTACCATAAATCCAACACTAGCCCTAGCCCTAACCCTAGAACTAACCATAACTCTAAGTCCAACCCTAACCCTAAGCCTAAACCTCACACTACCACTGGTCCTAACACTAACACTAACCCTTAAACTAGCCCTAATCTAGTTCAAGCCCTAAAACAAAACCGAGCCATAGCCATAACCCTAACCCTTAACCTAAACCAAAACCTAACTCTACACCTAGCCCTAAACTTAGTCCTAATTCCAGTCCTAACCTAACCCTAAAACTAACTTTGAGACTGACTCTTACCTTACACTAACCCTTGCTCTAACATCACCCTAAAAGTATACCTAACCCTAAAACTAGAACTAGCCCTAACCGTAACCCTAAAAGTAGCCCTAATCATAAATCTAGTTCTTACATTAGCTGTAGCCCTAATCCTAGCCCTAACCTAACCCAAAACCTTATCCTAAACTGAGCCCTATACCTCGTTATAACCCTAACCCTAACCCTAGCCCTAATCATTACCCTAAACCTAACCCTAACCCTAAAACTGGCTCTAAACCTAAACCTAATCCTAGACTTAATCCTAAACATAATCCTAGCCCTAACTCTAGCTCTAACTCTATCCCTTGCCGTAAACATAACCCTAACCCTAATGCTAATCCTAGCCCTAAACTTAACTCTAATCCTAAACATAGTTCTGACACTAATCCTAACAATCGCCCTAGCCCTAACCATAGCTCAAACCCTAACACTTACCCTAAACCTAACCCTAACAATAACCCTAGGCCTAACCATAACCCTACCCCTACCCCTACCCCCAATCTAAACATAATCCTAGCCCTAAACGTATCCTTACCCTAAACATAAGCTTATCCCAAACATAGCTCTAAACATAGCTCTAACCCCACCCATTACACTAACTCTAACTATAAATGTCATGATAACACTAGCCCTAACCCTAAACCTACTCTAAACCTAACTGTAAAATTAACCCTACTCCTAACCCTAAACCTACACTAACCTTAACTGTAAACCTAACCCTAGAACTAACTGTAAACCTAACCCTTGCCATAGTCCTAGTCCTAATCCTAGATCAAACCCTAACAGTTATGCTAAACCTAACACTAACCCTAGTTTTAAACCTAAATCTAACCCTATCCATTTAGACCTAACCCTAAACCTAGCACTAACACTAACCTTATCCTTACCTAAACCTAACCTGAACACTAAAACTAACCCTATCGATTACTCTAACCCTAACCCTAACCCTAACCCTAACCCTAATTCGAATCCTAAAACTAAACCAAAACCTAACCCAAACTCTGAACAAGCCACTGACTCTAATAACATACCTAGCTCTAAACCTGAACCTTACCCTAAACATAACCCTTAAACAAATCCTAGCCGTAAAACTAACCCTAACAGTATCCCTAACCATAACCCTAGACCTGAAATTAGCACTCTACCTAATTCTTGCCTTAAACCTAACACAAAACTGAGCCCTCATTCTAGCCCTAAACCTAGACTTAATCCTAACCTGAACCCTCACCCTAGCCCTATCCCTAAATATAACCTTTGCCCTAGCACTGAACCTAGCTATATTACCCCATCCCTTCCCCCAAAACTAACCCTAACCCTAGCCCTAACCATAGGCCCAACCCTAACATTAATCATACCACTAATCCTAGCCATATATGAACCCTAACCTTAACCCTAGCCCTAACCCTAGCCCTAAGACTAACTCTAACTCACACCCTAGCCCTATTTCTATTTATAACCCTATTCTTACCATAACCCTCACAATAGCCATAAACTTAGCCCTAAACCTAGCCATAGGACCCTAGATCTAACCATAACTCTAAATGTAACCCTAATCTTAAGCCAAAACCTCATTCTACAACTAGCTCTAACACTATTGCTAATCCTAAAACTAGCCCCAATCTAAGCCCTAGCCCTAAAACAAAACCAAGCCATTGCTCTAACCCTAAATCTTAACCTAAACTAAACCCTAACCCATAACTAGCCATAACCTGAGCTCTAATTCGAGTCCTGGGCCTAAAATTAACCCTCACCCTGACTCATATCCACACATAAACCCTAGCTCTAAATATCACCCTAACCCTAAAACTAATGCCAACTTAAACTAACCCTAATTGTAACCCTAGTCCTTACATTGGCCTTAGCCAAACCCTAGCCCTAAATCTAACACAAAAATAGCCCTAATCCAAGCCCTAACACTAGATTTAACCCTAACCCTAACCCTAACCCTTAAACTAGCCCTAAACCTAACCCTAATTCTAGCCCTAAACCTACATCTAATCCTATCCATTACTCTAAGCCAAATCCTATTCATAATGCTAACTCTAGTCCTAATCCTAATCCTTAGCCAAACCCAAACAGTAACCTTATTACTAGTCCTAACACTAGCCCTCATTCTAGATCTAACTCTAACCTAAAATCTCACCCTAACCTTCACCCTTATTCTGACCCTAACACTAATTATAGGTCTAAACCTGAACCTGAACCGAAACCAAAACCTGAAACTAGCCCTACCATTAACCTTATACCCAAACCTAACCCTAACACTAGCCCTAGACCTAAACCTAATCCTAAATCTAGCTATTACTCTAGCCCTTGACCTAAACAAAAACTTAGTCTTAGCCCTAACAATAACTCTTAACCTAAACCAAACACTAATCCTACCACTAGACCTAACTCTAGCCCTATTGTGGCTTTCTTCCTAACCTTAACTTTAACCTGAACACTGGCCCTGACACTAACATTAAACCTAGCTCTAAACCTGTCCCTAACCCCAAACCTAAACCTAACACTAGACTTAGCTGAAACCCTAAACCTAAAACTAGCTCTAATCAGAACCCTGGATCTTAAATTACACATAGCCCTAACCCTAGGCCGAAATCTAACACAAAACTCAACACTAATGGAGGCCTAAACCTACCCTAAGCATAACCCTCACCCTAACCCTAACCCTAGTCCTAACCCTAACCCTAACCCTCACCTTAGTCCTAACCCTAGTTCAAAGCCTAACCCTTAGCCTAAACATAACCCTAGCACTATCCCAAACCAAAACCCTAACTGTAGCCCTAATTCTAACCTTTACCCTAGACCTAACACTAGCTCTAACACTAGCCATTACCCTAACTCTAACCCTAACCCTAATGATAACCCTATTCCTAACCCTAACTGAAACCCTAACCCAAACCATAAACCCAACCTTAGACCTAAACCTAAACTTAAACCTTGCCATAGCCTTAACCCTAACTCAAACCCTAACACTTACACTAAAACAACAGTAAACCTAGCCCTAAAACTAAACTTAAACCTAAACCTAACCTTAACTATAAAGGTAACCTTACATCTAACCCAATTTATTACCCTTAACCTAATCCTAACCCTAATGAAAACCCTAGCCCTAACCCTAAACCTAACTCTGATGATAATACTAAACCTAACCCTCATCCTAGACCTAACCCTAGTTCAAAACCTAACCTTTACCCTAAATCTAACCCTAACCCTAACCTAAGCTAGGGTTAATAGCCCTAACCCAAAACCTAACCTACGTCTAGCCCTAATCATAACCTAACCCTACCTCTGATTATAGCTCTAACCCTATATATTAGCCTTATGATAACCCTAATCCTAATACTAATCCTAGGCATAGCCCTAATTCTTTTGCTCACCCTAAAGCTCTCCATTACCCTAAACCTACCCTGAAACCTAAACCTAACCCAATCAATTACCCTAAACCTAACCCTAACCCTAATGCTCCTTTGAGCCCTATTCCTAACCCTTAACCTAAAACAAACCATAACCCTGATCCTGACCCTACAAATACACCTAGCTCTAAATCTGACCCTTACTCTAAGCCTAACACTTACACTAGACCTAGAAACAAACCTAACCCTAAATCTACCCCCAAACTGTAACACTAGAACTGATATTAGCCATAGAACTAATTCTAGACCTAACCCTAAAACCAACCCTAGCCCTCATCCTAACCCTAAACCTAGCCTTAATCATAACCCTAACCCTAACCCTAGCCCTAACCCTAATTCTAACTCTCATCTTACCTCTAAACCTAGCTATAACACCATACCTTACTCTAAAATTAACTATAACCCTAGCCCTAATACTAGGCCTCAGCTGAACACTAACACTAGCCCTAATCCTAGCTCTAACTTAGCCCTATCCATAAAACGAACCAAAACCCTAGGCCTAAGAATAACATTAACTCTCACCCTAGGCATAGCCCTAGTGCTAACCCTATCTGTTACTGTAAGTATAACTCTAGCTCTAACCCTTACCCTATAGTTAGACCTAGCCCTAATCCTAGATCTAACACTAAATCCAAATCTAAACCTAAACCAAAGCCTAAGCCTAACACTAACACTAGTTCTAACCCTAATGCTAATCTTATAACTAGCCCAAACCCTAAACCTAGTATTAAAACAGACCTAACCCTAAACCTTAACTTAAACCAAACCCTAACACTACATCTAGACATAAACCTAGCCCTAATTCGAGTCCTAACCCTAACCTTAAAATTTACCCTGACCCTGACTCATATCCTAACACTGTTGCTAGCTCTAAAGACCACCCTAAACTTAAACAAAACCCTAACAGTAACCCTAGCCCTAATTCAAGTCATAACCCTAACCTTATATCTAATCCTGACCCTGACTGATACACTAACAGTCACCCTAGCTCTAAACACAGCCCTCACCTTAAACCGAACACTACAGTAAACCTAGAAATTATTTGAGTCCTAACCCGAACCCTAAAACTAACCCTAATTGTAACCCTAGCTCTTACATTAGCCAATGCCCAAATCTAACCATAACCCTAACACAAAAACTGTCTCTAATCCGAGATCTAAACCTATATTTAACTCTAACCCTAACCCTAAATCTAGCATTAACCCTAGCTCTAAGGCTATCCGTTAACCTAAGCAAAACCCTAACCCTAATGGTAACCCTAGATCTATCTCTAATCCTTAGGCTAACCAAAACCCTAACATTATTAATAGTCCTAACCCTAGCACTCATTGTAGCTCTAATCCTATCCCAAGCCCTAACACTAACCCTGACCTTATTCTGAACCTAACACTAACCCTATGTCTAAAACTGAATCTAAACCTAGACCAAACCCTAACACTAGCCCTAGACCTAAACCGAATCCTAAATCTAGCCTTAACTCTACCCCTAGATCTAAACATAAACCTTGCCCTAGCCCTAACCATAATCCTTAACATAACTCAAACTGTAACTCTAACCCTAGACCTAAACCTAGTCCCAATTCTGGCTGTAACCCCAACACTAACTCTAACCCAAACACTGACCCTGCCTTTAGAGTAAAACTATCTCTAAATATGACCCTGCCCGAAAATCTAAATCTAACACTAGTCCTAGCCATAACCCTAACCATACAAATAGCTCTCAACATAATCCTAGCTCTTACATTACGCATAGCCCTAACCATAGGCCTAAACCTAACACAAAACCTAGAGCTAATCCTAGGCCTAAATCAAGCCTTAAGCATAACCCTAACCTAACTCTCACTTTAGTCCTAATCCTAGCTCAAAGCCTAAAGATTACTCTAAACATAAACCTAAACCTATCCCTTAATCTAACCCTTACCCAAGCCCTAATCCTAACCTTAACCTTGCCCTAAACCTAGATCTAAACCTATCCATTACTCTAAACTTAAACCTAACCTTATTGATAATCCTAGGATTAATGCTAAACCTAAACCTAACTGAAAAACTAACCCTAGACCTAATCTTAAACCTCATATGCCATAGACCTAACCCTAGCTCAAACCCTAACCCTTACTATCAACTTAAACATAACCATAGCCCCAACTCTAAGCCTAAATCTCAATCTAACAACAAACATAGCCCTAAATCTACATCTAACCATATACATTACCCTAATCCTAACCCTATCCCTAATGATGTCACTAGCCCTAACCCTAAACCTAACCCTATGAGTACTATAATCTTATCCCTAGAAGTAACCCTAAACCTAACCCTCACCCTAGCTCTAAACCTAGCTCAAAACCTAACCCTTATGCTAAACATAAACCTAAGCCTAACCCTAGTTTTAACCCTAACCCTAACCCTAATTCAAGATCTATTTCTAACTCTAACCCTAGCCCTAAACTTAGCTCTAATCCT
>NW_026006827.1:148604-153045 GCF_001458135.2 Marmota marmota marmota
CTAAACATAACCTTTAACCTAATGTGAACCCTAGGCTTAACCTTAACCGTATCTCTAACCTTAACCCTATCATTAATAACCTATTAGGTTAATAACCTAATAGGTTAATAGGTTAATAGCCCAGACCCAAGCCCTACCCTAGCTTTAACCCTAAAGCTAACCATAACCCTAACCTTATCTCTAACCCTAAACCTAAACCTAATCGTAGACCTAATCCTAAGCATAACACTAGCCCTATCACTAGCTCTAACCTTATAAATTACCCTAATGATAACCCTGATGCTTCTGCTAATCCTAGGCTGAACCCTAATCCTATCCCTAACCTTAACCCTATCCATTACTCTACCCCTAACCTGAACTCTAAACCTAAAACTATCATTAACCTATCCCTAACCATAATGATAACTTGAGCCTTAACCCTAAACCTTAATCTAATAAAAACCCTAACCCTGACTCTGACCCTAATAATACCCATAGCTCTAAACCTGACCCTAACAAGAAACCTGGCACTTAAAATAGACCTAGCTATAAACTTAACCCTATAACTCTCCCTAACTGTAACCCTAGACCTGACATTAGATCTAGCTCTAATCCTAGTCCTAATCCTAACACAAACCTTAGCCCACATCCTAGCCATGAACCTTGCCTTAATCATAAACTTAACACTAACCATAATCCTAATTCTAATCCTCAACCTAGTCCTAAAAATAGCTATAATCCCATCCCCTAACCTAAACCTAACCCTAACCCTAACCTTAACATTAACCCTAGCCCTAAACCTAGGACCAACCCTAACACTACCCTAGTCCTAATCCCAGCCATAATTTAACCCTATCCCTAATTCAACCCTAATCCTAGCCCTAAGACTAACTCAAACTCTCGCCCTAGCCTTATACCTAGTTCTATCTCTATCCCTTAAAATCACCCTATATCTAGCCCTAAACTTAGCCCTAATTCTAGCCCAATCCTTACCCCTAGCTCAAAGCCTAGATCTAAACCTAACTCTAAATCTAACCCTAATCCTAAGCCTAAATCTCACACTAACACTAGCCCTAATCCTAACTTTAATCCTAAAACTACCCTAACTCTACCCTAGCCCTAAAACAAAACTGAATCATAACCCTAACCCTAACACTTAACCTAAACCAAACCCTAACCCTACAGTTAGCCCTAATCCTATCTCTAATTCTAGTCCTAACCCTAACCTGAAAACTCATTCGGACCCTGACTCTGACCCTAACATTAAACCTAGCTCTAAACATCATTGTAACCATAAACTTAACCCTAACATCTACGTAGCCCTAACCCTGACACTATTGGTAGCTCTAATCATAATGCTACTTTGTAATTAGCCTTAGCCTTAAACCTAGCTCTAACTTAACCCAAATCCTAGCCTTAATCCGAGTCCTAAACCTATTTTTTTTAATATTTATTTTTAGACACAACATTTTTATTTCATTGGTATGTGGTGGTGAGGATCAAACACAGGCGAGCATGCTACTTCTTGAGCCACATCCCCAGCCCCTAAACCTAGCTTTAACTCTAAATGTAAACCTAACCCTAACCCAAATAAAAGACATAATTCTATACATAACCCTACCCCTAATTTTAGTTCTAACCTTATCCATTACCCTAATGATAACCCAACACTTATGCTAACCCTAGGCCTAAACCTAACCCTATCCATTACACTAAACCACACCTAAACCCTAAACCTAACCCTTTCATTACCTTAACCCTAAACCTAATGATAATGCAAGCTTTAAACCTCAACCCTAACCTAACCCAATCTCTCACCTTGATGCTGACCCTAATAATAACCCTAGCTCTAAAACTGACCCTTAGTATAAACCTAACCCCTACACTGGACCAAGCCATAAACCTAACACTAAATCTATCCATAACTGTAATCCTAGACCTGATATTAGCCCTAGCCCTAATACTAGCCCCAACCCTAACACAAACATTAGCCCTCATCCTAGCCCCAAACCTAGCTTTAATCATAACCCTAAACCTAACCCTAGACCTAACCCTAATACTAACCCTAGCCCTAGCCCTCAACCTAGCTATAACCCAATACCTTACCCTAAACATAATTCTAACTCTAACCCTAACCCAAGCCCTAAACCTAACACTAACACTAGCCCTAATTTAGCCCTATTCCTAACCCTAATCATAACCCTAACACTAGCCCTAAGACTACCTCTAACTCTCATACTAGCCATATCATTGGTTCTAACCCTTTCCCTTACCATAACCTAAACCTAACACCAAACCTAGTCCTAACCCTTGCCCTATCCTTAGCCCTAGCCCTAGGCATAGATAAAAACCTAACTCTAAATCTAACCCTAACCCAAAGCCTAAGCCTAACCATTATAAATACATTTATATTTAGACTCTATGTCTACAGATGTTGGCTTCAATTATTATTTAGAATATAATTCTTAGTTTCAAAAAAGGCATACCATTTCTGGTGGTGTATAGAGAACTTAGGGTCAGGGGTAGGATGCTATGTTAAGGGGAAAGGAGTGAGGATATGTGATTAATCTACATTTGCAACTTTGGAAGAGAACTCTATTAAATAGACAGGGGGAATTTATTGAAGAAGGTATAAATTCAAACTCCTTATCTGTATTCATAAAATTACCCTATGTATAAATAGTAAAAATTAGGAGGCTGAAAGTGGGATAGAGGGAGAAAGAAAAAAGAAGAAAAAATAACAAGGAAAGAAAGAAAGAGAGGGAGAAAGAAAATAAGTGCAAATAAAGGGGTGGTGAGGTGGGGCCTATGCAATTCCTCTATATTATACTATTCTAGTGATTCAGTTCTTAAAGTCCAATTTCATGGAAAGTTCTTGGTTTCACATATATTGAGGTTGTAAGGACCAGAGGGGGAAGGGTAGAGGAGAATGGATTAGAAGAGCAAGAAAAGTAAGAAAGAAAAAAATGTCTCTCAGAATTCTGTTTTTTTTTTCTTGAAGTGTGTGGAGTTGTCTATTCCTAGCTTGAGTCTCCATGCTCAGGGTGGTGGAGGTAGCCAGGGTTAGAGGGCTTGAGCTTCTACCTGGAGCCTCCCTACTCTTATCTCTGAATTGGAAACCAGGTGCCTGTACAGTTGCTGTTCCGCATTGATAGCTATGCCCCCAAAATATTGTGAGAAAAATCTTGAGTTATCACAGCTGGATGTAGGGGAGTTGGAAACCGGGTACCTGATAAGCTGCAAAACCGAGCTGGTAGCCATGCCCACCAATGATTGCAAGTAAGGTTTTGCAAGATGGATTCCATCTATTACTGATGTATGGTGTTTGTTGAGGTGGGTGGCTCTGGAGTGACCATGTGCTGTGTTCAGAACTCAGTCTGATGACCCACAAGCAAAGCCTCTGTGTTCTGTCCTGCCTTCCATCTGCGCAGACAGTGCCCATGTGGCTGAGACTCCTGTCTGTGCCCAGAGAAACTGCACAGCTGAGACTTCCATCTGCACTGAGAGCACCCATGTGGCCCTAGTTTTCTTCAAATTTCTATGATGCTGGCAGGATTCATCTTTTACTTAGCCTTACTATGCTCCACAGGTCTGTGCCTTCTCAGTTCAATGGTTCACTGTCAGGAACAGTTTGTATTTTAAGGTTTCCCTTCATTATGGCTTATTGATGTGAATGAAAATTGAGCTGGAAATCAAACAGGGTTGGCAGGAGGTGCTTGAAACTTCACACAATCAGTTCTCAGAGGGCACTCTCTGGTTTCTTTCTTTTGAAGGTAGGCTAAAGATGAAGCATGCAAAAGAAACTCTATTTGAGAGCCCTTAAGGAGAAAACAGAGAAAAATGTATGTACTGAAATATGTCTCCCAACAATTTGATCAGATTTCTTTGATACTGTGCAGTATTCATCATTTAGCTTGCTCCACTAGGCTCCCCAAGGTTGGCACTTCTAGGATCATGGCTCTCTAAACAGATAAGGGTTAGTGTTACAGTTAGGGTTAGGGTTAGCTTTAGAGCTGGTGTTAGGGTTAGAGTTTGTTTTGTTCAAAATTTTTGATACTGGGAAGATTTATCTTTAACCTAGCCTTACTATGTGCCCCAGTTTTGGGCCTTCTCAATTCAATGGTTTGCTGTTGGGAATAGTTTGTTTTTAATGTCTCACTTCATTTTGACCTATATGGGTAAATGAGAATCAAGCTGGAAATCAGAGGGTTGGTGCTAGCTGGTGAAACTTCAGTTGTCTGTGGGCACTCTCTTGTTTCTTCCTTGTAAAAGTAGCCATAAGCTGTAGCACGCAAAACAACTTTATCAAAGAGCACTTTAGGAGAAAAGAGAGCAAGATGCATGTACTGAAATACCTCCCCCCAATTATTTGGTCAGATTTCTTTGATACTGTGCAGGATTCATCTGTAAGCTTGGCCCACTAGTCTCCCCAAGTTTAAAACTTTTATGATCAAAGGTTCTC
>NW_026006828.1:0-4543 GCF_001458135.2 Marmota marmota marmota
AAAAAAAAAAAAAAAAAAGAAAAGAAAAAAGTCATTCCAAGAGCCAAGTTAGATAGTGTGAACTGAAGATGCTAACGGGAAGAAACAGACAGCAGGACTGGATGCCCTCCTTCTCCTGAGCTCATTCAGACTCCTTACCCCAAAGACTGGGTCCGACTGCCCATGCTAAAAGCTTTCCTTATGTAACATCAGAAGGTAAAGATGTTACATAAATTGCTATGTAGCAGTATAAAAAGGTTTACACTTAAAAATTTTTAGCATCTAGCCATGATGTTCAGTGACATCTAACAATGTCATTGGGCTTATTTTGAGAACAGGTACCTCAAAATAAACACCACCTTATATTTTTGTTAGATCCTAATGATATAACAAAAATAGAACTAATAAACTAACAAATTTAGACCCAAATAATCTAACAAAAATATAAGGCGGTGTTTATTTTGAGGTACCTGGTCTAAAGATTGAAATCAAAGAAAAAGGGATAGTGGCCCTTCCTTAATTTCACAGGTTATTTTTCTTCTAGTTGCTTTTAAATTTTTTTTCCATTTTACAAAAAGAGCACCAATGTTATAAGTTCAAAATTCCAGAGATGAAAGGCATGTTAAGACATTACCTCATTCGAATTCTTCTTACTGCTAAGGGTAGAAAGGTGAAGAGAATTTCTCAACCTTAAATTTGTACCAGGAGTGGAATCCCTTTTGTCCCTTTTGAAAAACATTTTTGTTCAGATAGAAATAAAACATGTATGTGATGGCTGGGTGGGATGGCATTAGCCAGCAATTGCAGGGACTCAGGAGGCTGAGGCAGGAGGTCATTGCAAGTTTGAAACCAGCCTCAGCAACTTAGCAAGACCCTGTCTCAAAAAAAAAAATTAAAAATTAAAAAGGCTGGAGGTGTAGCTCAGTGGTGAAGCACTCCTAATTTCAATTCCCAGTCTCAAAATCAACAAAACAAATGAAAAAACATACACGGCTAAAAATAATTCAGAAATTTAAAAAGAGCCTACCTTGGAAACTGAGTCATGTTAGAACTGAAGTCCTTGTACACACGTGTTTATATCTATATATCATTTTCCCATAGAAGGATCATAGTATAACTCTATCTTGCTATTTTATTTGGTCCTTAATTTAAACTCTTTTCCTATAATATATTCAAAATTGCTGCCTTCTTTAAAGATGGTTACATAAGTCTTCCATGGTACTTATTCTGCTCATAGTTTCTTAAACCACTCCCCTAATGACCTACTTTCAGGTCTTTACTGCTCTTTGATTTTATAGACAAGGCTGTGCTGGCAGAAGGGACATTAACTGTGTGCATCTTTTCATGCACTTCTGTCTCTTGTTTCTTTTTCTTTTTTTTAAACTTCTACCTTGGCAACCACTCCAGGACCGTCCTTCAACTCCTGGCCTTGCTTTAGCTTACTCTGTAGCACTTGCCACCGCATGGAATAGGATACACTGGATTCTTTATTGTTTATCGTTTGTACCTGTCTGTTAGAGTGTGGAAGCTCCATGGGATCAGGACCTGCTTATCCTTAGATCTGAGAACAGTGCTAAGCTCTTTGTAGGCACTCAACAAATATTTGATGAACAAATGGTTTGCACATTTTACTATTGGATTATTGGTCTTTTTTTTCTTATTGATTCATAGAGTTCTTTTTCTTTTATTATTATTATTTTCTTTTAGTTGTAGATGGACACAGTACATTTGCTTTATTTATTTATTTTTAATGTGGTGCTGAGGATCGAATCCAGTGCCTCACACGTGCTAGGCAAGCACGCTACAGCTACAACCCCAGCCTCATAGAGTTCTTTATAATGGAATGAACCATTGATTGTTGTTTATGTTATCAATTTATTTTGCAGTGTGGTGTTTATTTGACTTTGTTGATGGTGTTTTCTTCCATAAAGAAATGTTTATTACGTTGTCAAACATAACATCTCTGTCTTGCATAGTTATGGGGTTTTGTGTATTGCTTAGAAAGGCCTTATGGACCCCAGAGGGGTATTTTACTGGTTTGATTTTAGGTTGGAATTTTGATTCACTTGGAATTTAGTTTGGTGTAAGTAGTGGCTATATATATACAGCTTTGTAATTTTCCCCAGAGAGCCAATTGGCCCGACATTAATTAAAGAATAATCTATCCTTCTGTCATTATTCTGAACATCATCTTATCATACACCAAATTTCTAAAATATTTACAACTACATCTGGTCCCTGTTCTCTTTTGTGCATTTGCCTGTCTATTCTGAGTTGGTATGAATATATTTTAATCCCTTTCGCTTTAGAGTATATTTTAACACTGGGGTGACACTGGGCCTTCCTCTTTGTCCCCTTTTCACCACAATTTTTCCATCAATTCTATATGGCTATTTTTCTGTAAGAACATCAGAAGCCACTGAAACAGTCATTATGCTTCCAAAAAAATATCTCATTGTTAGTTGTTGAGATCAGAGTACTGTATAGATTGATTGAAGAAGAGATGACACCAATAACAGTTCTCTTGACTCCTGAATATTCTTATTTATGCTCTTCTGACTTCATTGACACAAACAAGTAAAAATTAACTTTCTCCAATGGGAAGAGTGAATATGACACATCCCAAAATTACCACTAAATCTCCCTCTTCCAGTTATCTATTGTGGTGAAGCAAACCATCTCAAAATTCAGTGGCTTAAAACAACCACCACTTTTACTACATCTCATGATTTTGTGGGTTGAGAAGTCAAGCAAGGCTGCCCGGAGTGATTCTTCTGCTTTCACATAGTGTTAACTGAGGACACTTGGTAATCAACTGGTGGCTGAGTTGGTCTGGAAGTTTAAGATGGCTCCATTCACTTATAGGACACCGTAGCAGGGATGACAGGAAGGCTGAGCTCAGCTGGGGTGCTACCCCAGAGTACCTACCCATGGCCTCTCCAGCATGGCAACTTCATGGTAGTTAGAATTTAGATGGTGGCCCAGGCTCAGAGACCCCTCTTCCAAAAAAAAGGTGTGCCAAAGAAAACCACCATACATTCCATTAGTAGAAAACCAGACAATTTTTCACTCCAAGACTTGTCTACAATCTTCCTTCTATGTCTGTCATTTTCTGTCACTGGAGACATGGACAAGAAGCAGGACTGGAAAATACTTAATTTTTTCGAAACAAATTTTCAGCGGAGTTCTATTTTTTGCCAGTTCACAAGGGGATGACCACAGCTCTCAGTGTGACTGACTTTGTCCATCCTTTCTTTTTGCTCTCCTTCCTGGCCACTGAAATAGCTTGCTGGTGTCTCCACCAGAAGGTGGCAGGAGCAGAGAAAAGTAAACTCTAATTTATCAATTTATAAAGTATGTTGGTTTGCAGCAATTTTGCATAAAGGCAGAAAATAAACTAAAAGTACATGTTTTGAGGAGTAACGGTGAAACCCAATCATGCATTACACAGAACACCAGAGCTGGTTGTTCTTTCCACTGATCCAAGGCCTTATTTCAAAGACCCCTAAAGACATGCTCCAGCTCTCCCCTATACACATTCCTAAATCATGCCTTTCTTTTGTAAACTCCAGAGATTTATTGATTATCTGATGGCTTAGGTACCTTATCCCTGTTTATCCTTGTGTAACCTTACCAGTACTTCAAGGGTAGGAATTGTTATGCTCATTCTACAGCTGACAACCCTGCTGCTTGGAGAGATTACCTACCAAGAGTCACAGAGCAAATAGATGGCAGACCCTATTCCCTACACCTTTCTCCAATTATGTTTAGTGGGCTGATGGCATCAGTATCATCCAGCAGCTTGTTGGAAATACAGAACCTCAGGTTGAAACCCAGACCCATTGCATCAAGAGCTGCATTTTAACAAGATCTCCAGGTAACGCTAATTCGTATTAAGGTTTTAAAAGCACTGTTCTGCATCTCTGGTTCTCAAACATCCCTGCACACTGGAAGTCCATGGAGAGTTATTTTAAAACACTGAGGCCTGAGTTTGTTTCCTCCTTCCCAATCTCAATTCCAATTTAATTGCTCTGGCATGCAACCTGGACAAACAGGAGTTCTGAAAGCTCCCTAGGTAATTCTAATACTCAGCAAAATTTAAGAACCCACTGGTTTATATAGCTTGCTTTGTACTAAGTGTACCTTATATCTGGTATGGGTATTTATTGTTATCTTAGAATACATTCTATATTCCCAAACTTAAATATATTTTACATATCAGCTCTCTTTCCAAGGTAGTTTCTTACACAAAATATGCACTCAGTAAACATTTGCTGCTATTGCTGTTGCTGAAAATGGTGCTTTAATTGGTCTGTGGTGGGGCTTATGCATTAGAATTTTTGAAAAAGGGCCTCATGTGCTTCTCTTGTGCAGCCAAGGTTGAGAACCATTGGGTTGGCTCCTACGGTTCCAACTGATGGTTGCTATGGAGAAATTTGGGTGGAGGAGTGTGAAATGTTCTGATTTTTTTTTTTTAAGAAGAACCTTAAAGAAATTTGTAATGTTTTGAACAACCCACAATAAAAAATTAAAGAAATATTTAAAGCAAAAAAAAAAAAAAAAA
>NW_026006829.1:0-4542 GCF_001458135.2 Marmota marmota marmota
ACTGCAACTGAGGCTCCCAGGTACAGGACTCCCTCCACAGTTATGCCCGATTTGATATGCAGCTGATTAGTTGCTGCTGAAACTGGGGAAGCCTCCAACATCTCCATCTCAATTTTCAAAGGCAAAATTCAGCAGAAAAATGAATGGAGGGAGGCCAAATTCAAATTTCACAACCACAACAAACTTTTACTTAGTTCTTTAAAAACAAGGTAGAACTCTCCACCGATTCCTTTAAAATAGCTCCACCGTGACCAGAGTCACCACATCTTAAAGCAGACCCATGGGGGGCTGTGGCTGGACATGGACGGCTTGGTTAAGCAGAACCCAAGTTCCCAGCCATCTCCCCCACGTGTTTCTAGGGTGAAGCTGGCTGAGCACGAATTCACGGATTTGGATTCACACTGACAGATCTGGAGTGCCTAGTGAGGCAGCAGAGCTTCTACCTCTGAAGGTTGCCATGACTACAGAGAGACAGGTACGTGGAGGACAGGCTGGGTCTCTCTCCTTGTGTGCATACCTAGCTCTCCTCCTGCTGACCACGGGTTCTGATGACCAGTAGTGACCCCAGAGGAGTCAGAACAGGAACAGCTTTATGTTATTTATTTATATATTTTTTGGTATCAGAGATTGAACCCAGGGGTGACTAACCATTGAGCCACATCCCCTTTATATCCTTTAATAATATACATATATTATTTTGAGAAAGGGTCTCACTAAATTGCTGAGTCTGGTTTTGAACTTGTGATCCTCCTGCCTCAGCCTTCCAAGCCACTGAGATTTTGTTGCTTTTTAAAAAAATGAACATTTTGGAAGATAAACGAGATGGAAAGAATATACCTAGGCTTGTTGGATTCACTTTGTTAAAATCATGTTAAAGGTTTTTGCATCTGTTCATGAAGGGTATGGTATTGTTTCTAAATTAACTTTGTCAGGCTTGCTGGTTTTATAAAAATGAGTTGGAGAGTATCTATCTTCCTCCGTTTTCTGGAAGGTTTGTGCAAGCTTGATGTTGTTTCTTCCCTTAGCATTATTAGATAAAAGTTACCAATGGAATTATCTGGCCTCTTAAGAAGGATTTCCTAGGAGGCAGAATAATGCCCCCTAAGGTATCCATTCCCTAATCCCTGGAGACTCTGATTATATTACTTCCCATGGCAAAAAGATCTCTGCAGATTTGATTAAGGTTACATACCTTGAGAGGAGGGGTTGTTTTGGATTTGATCTTGTAAAATGAGTCTTTAAAATCAGAGAGCCCTTCTGAGCTGGGTGAGGGAGATGCAGGTGTGCAAAGGATCCTCCCTGCTGCTGACCCTGAGATGTTGGTGCAATGACCCCGACCAACTAGGCCTCGGGTTCCAAGAGCAGGGCCCAGTCCCCAGCCAGCAAGGAGAAGAGACCACAGTGACACCAAAATTGCGTGGACTGAGTTCCGTTAACACTCAGATGAGGAGCACAAGATGGGAAAGGAATCCCCTGGGATTCGTCTTCCCTTCATGAACGGTTGGGAAATTGCTTAATTTCCAAATACTTGGGTCTTTTCTAGATATCCTGTTGCTATTGATTTGTAATATTTTTCCTTTGATCAGATAACATTCTCTAGCTGACTTCAATCTTCTAAGATTGAGACATCACATGTTCTTGAAAATCGAGCCTTCTGAAGCACCAGGTGTGGTGTTTTACCATCCTCGGTCAGTTCATGGCAGTTGAGGAAGATTTGCAGCTCACCTGTGGCCATGCTGACTCAGTGGACAGAGGAGAGAGATGACAGGTACAGAGAGACCCAGGTGGTGCTTGGATTCAGGCTCACACTGAGAAATGGCTACGTCACATACCTGTATATTTGTGGGTACATGATGAGACCATTTAAATGTCCCCTCTCCGCAGGTCTCAGGTGTGCCATACCTTCTTACCCAGTCTGAGTCACTGACGTCTGAACACACTCCTTCCCCCAAGGCAACCACGCCCCCTCGCACCCCACCCCCACTTCACCTCCACCTCCTGCTCCTAACTGCCATTCTCCCCTCTGCTTCTGTGACTTGGGCTTTTGTAGATGTCACATGAGAGGAGAGCGCCCTCAATTTCACTTTCAGTGCCCTGCTTATAGATGAAGGTCCTCCAGGGTTTGCCTGTGTTGCTGCAAATGACAAAATGCCCTTCTTTTTCAAAGCTGGGCAGCACTCCACATGTCCACCTGCTGCATCTTTATCCGCCCATCCATGGGGGGCCCTGGGATAACTCCATGTCTTCAGGACTCTCAGCAATGCTGCGGCAGACCCAGCCGGCAGCTGTCTCTCCTGCTGATCCCATGTCCTCTGCACACACGCCCAGCAGCAGAACTGCTGGACCCCAGGGTAGTTCCCACTGCAGTGAGCAGGTTGCCCTTCCTCCACATGCTCCCTGTGCTTATCTTCTGCCTTCTTGGAGACAATCAAGGGGACTGCTGGGACTGATGGACTGGCCTGAGGGGATAGTTCATTGTCTTTCTAATTTGCATCTCCCCAATGACTCCTGATGTTCAGCATTTTTTTGTTTGTTTGTTTTGAATGCCTGGTGGCCCTTTGTGTGTCTCCTTTTAAGAACTATTTATCCAAGTCCTTTGCCCATTTTCATAGCTTTTGAATTTCTTGGCTTTTGAAGTTCAGATTATATCCTGCATATTGCAAGGGAGATACTTTTGAACCCTTCTAATTTTCTGAATTGTGGGGAGGTGCTATATTTTGCTATGTTCATCCGAAAAGCACGGATATACTTTTATATTTTAAGTGTCATCAGGTGGGTTGGATTCGATCTCCACGTTGTCTTGCGGGTTCTGCTGGGAGGAGCTCAGTCCTTTCATGCTCCGCTGTGCTTAGAGTCCAGCTGTGCATGTGTGGTTTGTGGGACATCCAGAGGCTTGGGTGATGGTTAGACCACTAGTGTGGGAGGCCTTCCTTTCCCGTTTCTTGGCTCGAATCCCCACCCCCCCATTCCACAGCTCTGAGCTCTACCCTCTGGCTCTGCGAGCCAGGAGGAGTGGGCTTCTGCAGGACAGCTGGTGGGCCCATGCTGCCATGATGGTGACCGACTCTTAGGAGAAGAGCCACAGGGACTGGAGATGTTCTTGGCGCCTCTTCCCTCTTCTCCAGGCCAGCTGCCTTCAGTGTCTCTCCCAAAAGCCTTCTCTTGTTTCTTTTGTCACCTGTGTGAAGTCCAATCCTAGAAGCCTTTTCTTGGCCCCTCCAGAGTCTGAACTCCTTCCCATGTCCCTCACCAGCTCCTCTCTCCTCACCCTCCTCCTGCGGCTGGGAAGCTTGTCCCCAGAATCTCCAACAGGCTCTCCACCCTGGTCCCCTGATATCTGCCAGGCTCTGCAGTCCCTAGTCAGTCACCTGTGAGTGCTTCTGGGAAGCTGCCAGGGGATTTTCTTCTCCTCCACTGCTCCCTCCTGGTCTTATTTCTCCTGTGTCTCCCTGGATTACATGAGGTGTCCTGTTCCTAAACCAAATCCCCTGTTCCTGATGGTTTCCCTTCCCCAGGGAGCCTTGACAGAATGGAATCAGTACCCCTGAGTTCCCTGACAATCCTAGCGGTGACCTGAACAGTGCATGCTTCATGCCTTCTGTCAGGGCCAGCACAGAATCCCCCTTCCTAGTGTTTCCCCTTGCTCCTAGCGCCAGCAGGTCTGCTTTGTTCTCTGGAGCCCCCCAAAAGATCAAATGTGGGTCTCCCAGCTCTAAGTAGGAGTCATCATCCTCTGAAACCACATCAAGGAGGTGCTGCCCTGACTACCCAACCCTGACTTGTCAGAGGTAGAAGGTCTAGCCGCAGCCAGTGCTGCCCCTGGAGGGTATGTGAGTGTCTGCCCAGCTCAGTGACCCTCTTCGATCTGCCTGCCACCACTTACCCCCAGAAATCCGCAAATTTTCTCTACCAGCAGCAAATGCCAGGCAGGACCACCAGGGTGCTGCAGAACCGTCGGCACCTGTCAGCTGGGGCTGTTTCTCAAGAAAATTGCAGACCTTGGCTCCTGGCATCCGAAGAATAAGGTGTGTGGGAATTTTCATTTGAAGCTCAATATGTTTTAACAGACTATGGAAGAGTTTTGAGGAGAGTTAAAAGCAATGCGGGCCTGACTGTGAAGCTCCTGTAGTCACCTGGCTTCTCTGCACCTGGGTAAGTTGCAAGTGTCCCCTCCTCTGAGAACCTGCAGGATCTCTGATGAATCCTAAGTGACTCCAGTGGTTTCGGATGCTGGTCATGGTTGGCCAGAGCAACATGGACAAATTACATTGTAACAGTGCTAACTTGTGTCTTAGTGGTGGGTGAGTTAGAATTGAATTATTTCCTATTTAATATTCAAAATTTAGGTTTTATGAGCAATGACTGTAAAATTAAGAAAAAAATAAAAACAAAGGCTTGGGGTGGAGAGGGCCAGCTTTGTAGGATGGCTGAACCTCCTGCAGCTCAAGACGAAGATGTTGGAGTTGGTCTCAGAGGACCGTTTCTTTGGCTGGTGGTCATGAGGACCAACTGGGAGTAACTGTTCCTACTCCCATTTAGACA
>NW_026006830.1:0-4541 GCF_001458135.2 Marmota marmota marmota
ATATATATGTATATATATATATATACATATATAATTTTATATAATATAATAAAATATAGCAAATAATTTCTTGTTACGCATGCTAACAAGTCTCTTTAATTTTTTTTAATTTTAACAATTTTTTAAAGCTGTTCTTTTTTACTTATACAGAACAGTATAATATATATTGACATATTTTATATACAGTGAGTATAACTTCCCATTCTTGTGGTGGTACATAATGTGGAGTTATACTGGTCATGTATTCACATATGAACATAGGAAAGGTATATCCTATTCCTTGTACTGTCTTTCCTATTCCCATCCCTGACTCTTCCCTTCATTTCCCTTTGTCTTCTCCCCCTGCTATTGTGTTTTAGCATCCACATATCAGAGAGAACATTGGGCCTTTGGTACAACACAATTATGAATAAAGCATGAAAAAAACCCTTAAAATAATAGCTTTCCATGTTTCTTGTTGGCCTAATAATGTATGAAACCTCAGTTTCTGAATTCTAGAAGGTATTAATAATGTTAATAATATAGAAACATATGCCAGGGAAAGAAAATAATATCTAAGAAATAAATCCACACATGTAATGTGAATTGATGTTTTTCTTTTTTGTTAAAATATTTTGTTTTAGTTGTAGTTGGACACAATACCTTTATGTTTTTATTTTTATGTGGTGCTGAGGATCAAACCCAGTGCCCAGCACATGCGAGCACTCTACCATGAAGCCACAACCCAAGCCCATAAATTGATGTTTGACAAAGATGACAAGAACATACAATGGGGAAAGAATAGCCTTTTCAACAAATGGTATTAGAAAACTGAATGTCCACATACAGAAAAATGAAATTACATATTTTTCTGTACAGATAAAAAAACAAGAGATGAATCAAAGACTTAAAGGTAAGAGTCAAATATAAGGAAAAACTTTATGACATTAGTCTTGGTCATGAATTTTTGTATATGACACCAAAATCACAGATGACAAAAGCAAAAATAGATGAATGGAATTCTATTAAATGAAAAGTTTCTTCGCAACAAAGGAAACAATCAACAAAGTTAAAGGGCAACCTATGGAGTGATAGAACATATTTATAAATTTTACATGTCTCAAATGTATAAGGAACTCAAATACTTCAATATCTGAAACAATAGAAAAATAACAACAACCCAAATAACCCAACTATATAGTCATAGGTCCTGTATAGATATTTTCAAAGAAGATACACAAATACCCTACAGAAAAGGTGCTGGAGATTACTAATCATCAGAGAAATGCAAAGTAAAACCACCATAGGTATAATGTGGCTCTCAATGAAATTGAAATGCTATTTACAAAATGATCAAAGATAATATGTCCTGGTGAAAATATTCAGAAAAAAGGAATACTTGTACACTGTTGGTAGGAATAAGGTAGAAATGTGTATATACTATGGCCATTATGGAAAACCACATGGAAGTTCATAAAAAATTAAAGTTTGAACCACCAGCAAGCTGGCATTGAATATATAGTCAAAGAAATGAAACTTTTATGTCAAAGAGATATCTGCACTCCCATGGTCATTGCAGTATTATTCACAATAGCCAAGACATTGAATCAACCTAAGTGCCCATAAACAGATGAATGATGAAGAAAACATGGTATATAAACACATTGAATAATATTAAGTCATTTGTAACAATGCAGATTTCCCTGAAGGAAATCATTTTAATGAAATAAGCCAGGCACACAAAAACAAATAAAATATGATCTCACTTACATATGAAATCTAAAATTTTTAAACTCAAATACATAGTAGAATGATAATTTCCAGGGACTGAAAAGGTAGTAGACAGATCAAAGGGCAAAAATTTCAATTAGGAAGAATACTTCAAGAAATCTATTGTACAACATTGGAATCATGGTTAGTAATGATATATTGTATGCTTGAAATTTTTAATGCAGTAGATTTTAAGTGTTCTTATCACAAAAATAAATATATGAGGTAATGGACAAGTTAATTAGATTGATTTAGTCATTCCTAACTGCATGCATCTACCAAAAACAAAATGTTTTTCACCATAAATTATATAATATTTATTTCTAAATTTAAATTGGCTCATTATGAAAAAGAAATATCTCAAAAAACCTAACTGCATACAAGGGACTAGGAAAAAGAAAGGAAGGAGTGAACTAACAAACATGAATGAACTAAGTACAGGGACATGGATCCAGAGAATGACAATAAGTGCTAAACATTGGACAGAGCAAATTTGAAATATGAGTTTAGAAAAAGTTGTATTCCTACTTTAGAACATATTTCTGTGCATAAATGGCAACAACTAATTTTCCGTGCTTATAAGGCTATTGAATATTCTGAATCATGTAAGCCTTAAAAATGAATTAGTAAATTTACTCATTAATATCTTCATTCTTTTATTCAGTCCTTACTATAATTAAGTGTACAGACTTCTGTTTAAATGTTAATGCATATCCAATCTCAGGATGTCCCAGAGATATGCTGTTATTATGTGTGTTCCTTATCAATGAGGACATCGGACTTTTGCAGTGACTGAAAAAGACTGGAACCACATGTAGGAACATGTGTGTAAGTGTGCCTTAGAAATTTCATGAAGACTAGATATTTACAGAAGAGCTGGATATTTGCAAAGGCTACAACTCCAATTATATCATAATTGGGCTGGGGATATGGCTCAAGAGGTAAAGCGCTTGCCTGGTATGCGCGGGGAGCTGGGTTCGATCCTCAACACCACATAAAAATAAAATAAAGATGTTGTATCCACCGAAAACTAATAATAAATACTAATAAAATTATCTCTCTCTCTGTCTCAAAAAAATAATGATAATAATAATAACATACAGAAACACAAGGGTCCATGGGAGCAATGTGTGGTCTTCGGGGTGTGGTACTACTTATGATTAAATTTGTTTTTTCAAAATAGATTTCAAAAACTTATGTAGTTGTGTATAATACCAAATATAGCATATAAAATAAGTGCATTAAAAACAAACCCGTATTATTTTCATGCCTATGAAATCATGATTAAAATTATTTTACTGTAGTTAAACAAATCTGGACTAAGTATAATTATGGCGTCTTTACAAGAAATGCTACATTATATAAAAATAATTACTTAAGGTTGACAGAAATAAAGGATATTATGAAATTATACTATTTGAGAAATATTTCTCTGTGGAGACTATAAACACAATTATATAACCTCATTATCAGTATCCACCTTACTTCTGTCTTTAAAATCAGAGCTATTCTTTCTCATGAAGTTTTAATGTCAAAATCTGGCACTCATTTTCAAAATCATATTCCAAAACTTTATTCCCTCTGGCTATAATCATCATTTTTGACTAGAGGAGCATATCCATGTGGAGACCCAAATTTGGAAAAAGACAATTTTTTGTCATATATGAAAAAAAATGACCATACTTTTTTTTGTGTGTGTGTGCATGGCCTATCAAATTCTTAGTGTTTAACTTATGATTATATATTATATTTTATGGAAATTTTGTAATTTGTTATTTTGTTTTTTTATTTAAAGAATGTACAAAGTTTGAATTAGAGAACCTTTTAAAACAAGCACATTTTATTGCTTTTAAACTCATCAAAGTAACTTCAATTATTAATATGTTCATAGATATAAATCTCACTGAATGTTTTAATTGAACATATAAATATATTTGTAAATAATTGCATATACTTTGCCTTAAAATATAACTCAGTTTTAGGTTCCAAAATTCTATTTTCTTAGGAGAACTGTACTGGACTTGCAGTTTTCAAACTAAAAACGTTTGTGGAGATCACTTGACAGTTTAAGAGAGATTTTTGATTAATGTGTTTAGTAAGCCAATGCTTTATAGAAATTGAGTGCATTTCTGTCCAAGAAATGTGCATTTCAGTATAACTCAAATTGATTTACTAACATTCAAAACTATAATGTATTACTCAAAATTCAAATAAAGTAAAATTCTAATTTGTCTATGTGTTCTATTTTTTTCATATTTTAATTCCTGACATAATATATATGTGTGTGTGTTTGTGTGTGTGTGTGTGTGTGTGTGTGTGTGTGTGTGTGTATATATATATATATATATAGAGAGAGAGAGAGAGAGAGAGAGAGAGAGAGACGGAAACTTAATTATAATTTAATAAAACTAAGTAGTAATATTTTAACCAAATATTTAATGTTTAATATCCACTCTGTTTTATTTAGCTTTATTTTATGTAGAAATTATGATTCAAATTTTGTTAAAGAGATCTTAGAGGTTTGGAAACTTTCCAATTTTTTATTTGAAGGAGTAATACTATCTGTTAAGATCTTTTGATCTTTAAGGTAATCATATCCATTTAGAAACTAAAATTATCAATTTTAGTATTAATAGACCTTGTACTATTTTTAACAGTGTTGTGAGTCTACCCAAATTTGCTTAACTAACTTACAAATTAAAGCAATTCAAAAATTGTAGTTACAGATTTATCTTAAGGAACAATTTTATACATACACACATACATTTATATAATATATATATATATATATA
>NW_026006831.1:0-4541 GCF_001458135.2 Marmota marmota marmota
TACTTTTTTGATTATGTTTTCTGAAGTCTTAAGATTCCATGAAATTACTTGGTTGTTAGGGAAATCTATGTAAGTGGAATTTTGGACTCCATCCTGATTTCAAATAAAAGTATTCACAATTCATCAATTTTATGTATAGAATCATCAAAATATTTTATTTAGAAAATAATAAAACAGTACTCCTGCTAAAAGGAAAATAATTAAAAGTCATTGCTGTATAAGGTTGTAGCAATGAATCTATCTAAATAAACATCCCTAAGTCCATAGTTTCTTGGAAGTGAAAATTATCAGCAGGAAAGAAGTGAATGTCGTGGCACCTCTGTGCCCACTTCTCTGGTCATTCCAAATCATGTTGCCCCTTTCTTAAAACAGTTTGTAAATAATTTCTTCTGTTCAAAATACAAGGGAAAAGCATTCAAGGGAGCTTCTAGGTATCACTTCAGTTAAGCAGTTCAGGTTCTAAGACCAAGGACCACAAGTATTAGAATTTCTCAATTTTGTCATCTCTTGCTCGCATTTGCTATTTCAACTTCTATCATTCTCTTAGTACTTCATGTTAAAGCCCTTGGGGGGAAAAAGGTTAGTATGTTTTTCTTCCAGAGTAGCAAAAAAAAAAAAAAAAAAACCCTATAAACTATAATAAATCTAGTAAGTTTGAGGGTGAGGAAAGCCTAAGGATGAAATGTTAGCTACAGAAAGATGGAATGAACAGAGCAAGTCCCTGAGGCCTTATTATAAGGATGGAAAGAATGAACAAGTATTGACCTAAATCTGTCTGGTTGTTCTGGTAAGTCAAGTGCCCTCATAGCTGCTGCAATTTTAATTACTTCTTAGATGTAAGTCAAGATGCTTTGCTGTCCATATCCTGCCTGTTGTACAGTTGGAGTTTAATCAATATGTATGATTATCTAAATGCCTCACAGAATTTTAATATATAATTTTCTTACTGTAATAAGGACTGTGTGTTTTAATGTTAGTATCAATATAGAAAACTATGAGTTCTCAAAAGATTGCCTCATGATCTTAGGGAGCAGCTTCATAAAAGAAAATAGTGAGAGGAAGCACTTTCCTTCTAAGTAAAGAATTTTTTACTTTCTTCTAGGCTATTGCAAGAGAGAATGTGTTTAGAGCCTGCATCAAGTAAGGATCAGCCATGGTTAATTCTGATTATATCACACTTTTTTATACATCATTTACATAAAGAGATATGTATATCAACAAAGGTAAAGCTAAGCTCCGCCACAGTGAGTCACAAAATCACACCGGATGCAATTTATGAAGCCCATATAAATATGTAAATGAAATACTTTCTCATATTTAAAAAAAGGTAAGAAATATATTTAGAACCAGAAATAAGTCAAGATTTTACTTAACAATTTTATTTCTAGCTTTTATTTCTCATGATTTTCATTCCCCCATCAAATCTCTCTATATGTTGGATTATTGATATCATTCACTCTTCCACAGGATTTCCCCCCCTTGTTTTTACACAGATAAATATATCACATTTGAAATGAGAATGACTTAGAGTTTTGTAATCATTGGTTAATTCCATGAGTATTTCATAACAACCTGAAAATTTGAAGTGCTAATAATCAGACATGTTCCCCATCTTGAACAGGCAGTCATAAATGATGCAGTAACACTCCATTTCCTCTTAAAATTTTAGAAAGAGCCCTATGGCTGACAACTGAATGAGTTCTGCATATTTACAAAGTGTTTGAGCTAAACTAAAGCCAGAATTTGAAATGCAAAGGCCTGGAAGTCATTTTATTTATTTTGCTTCTTCCCTTTTTCATTTTCTTAAATCTCTTTTGGTATGATCCTTTTCAGAAATCTGTTGTGTTGCCCCACAGTATGCTATATCTGGGTCCTTTACATGTGGTTGTATGGAAGTTCCTTGAAATACTGCCCAACACTTCGTTTTTGAAGCTATTCCAATGAAAAATTTCTCATTGATACATCATATATAGATGGGCATCTTGTCAACACAGAAGTGGGGTTACAGAGTTCAGAAGCATGATTTGATTTCATTGTTTGCAAGGAATCATAAAATGATTAAAACGTTCATTAATAGATGAATAGTAGTGGAAATGAAATCCCAGTTGAATTTAATAAATGAAAATGGCATCAAAGACAAGCTATAATATAAAAATAGGTATGCTTACTATGCTTTCTAGATATGAAATAAAATAAAAATGCATGTAGAAATAATGGCAAAACATATATTGTTATAGTATTTATTCCCATGTTAAAGGTTCTAAAGTTAGTTAATTCACTTGAGCACCCATAATAACATTAATAAAACTGAAAGGATTTTGAAAAACATTGATATTCCTTTGTAGTAAATGTTCCATGGAAGGAAAAAAAAATTCCAGCTCTAAATGCCAATTTGATATGAGTTTGTGTCCTTATGTCCTTGTGTTGTTTGCTAAGAAAAACATCAATGAAACATACCCTTAGGGATAGAAGCATATAAGATCTGAACTTAATGAAGGTTGACAATGACTAATATTGATGTCCTTATCAAAAATGACAAGAGGGCTAGGCTGCTGCTCTCCCATAATGGCCCTGTATTAGTTGAAAAGCTTATTATTTGAAAACTGCAGTGGTCATGCCAAGGTCTTTCACCTGATGTTCATCAGCATAAAATGTGTTAGCCCCTTGTTCCCCAAGCTTTAAACTGAAAAGAGTACATGCCACTGCTGCTTTAGCAGCACAACTTTCTCCCTAGACAGATTTTTTTAACTTTCAGTTAAAGTTTGAATTTGTCCCTGTAAAGTAAAATATGCAATATGATATGAAATATTCAGATAAAGAGAGTTCCACATTCTAAATAATACAATATAATTCTCTCATGGACTGTATCCATATGTATTACCTATACTTACTGTCTCCTTGAAGTAAAATTTAAAAAAAGATAACTCATGATTGGAACATCATGTTCAAATCAAATTGTGTCATAATCAGCATTACCAAATGTGGACCAATGTAGATGTTTCCCTGTTAGTGCAATAAATGAAAATATATTTAAGGAATATCAAGAAAGAAATTTTTCTTGGGTTAAGATATCAGTAGGATGAATCTTACATAATGTTCCTATGTACATCTATGAAAATACCAGTGAATCCCAACATGATGTATAGCCACAAGAATGTGGTCCTAATTACAATAAGATATATTCCAGGCTTCTGTAATTGTATCAAAATCTATTCTATTGTCATGTATAAGTAAAAAGAACCAATAAAATATAGCATATTGAGCCTATATATTTCTCGTTCATTAGTAAATATATCTTTTTGTCTCCCAATTCATTTTCCCTTTTTCCATCAAAATAGAATCCCTAATATTTAGGAGTGAATGAGAATCTTTTATTTGTTATGTCTGTAGAAATGCATTGTTCTATTAGAAATTCAGGTTTCAGATAAAACAAAAAAATTGAATAAAATCTTGGAAAATGGTTGAAGTTATTAGAAAGTCTGTACATTCTAAAACAGAAACTCCAGAGGCCACGTAGGAAGCATCTTTTAGTGGAAATGAATTTTTAATCAGGATTGATTCTTTTAAAAATTATATAAAATATAGATAATAATTGGTATGAGATAAAATAAAATTCCAGGTTTAGAAATATAAAATTAAGAAAATATGTAAATTATTTATACCAATAAATTTTAAATTTTTGAGAAAAAGAATTCTCAAGTAAAATATAAACTATTTAAAAATGACCAAGTTAAAGGGAGGAGGGAAGAAAAAGAAGAGATACTAAGAAATTAAATAAACCATATTTTGCTATGTGCATGTATGACTATATCACAATGAATACCACTTCCATATATAATTATAATGCACCAATTAAATACAATAAATAAATTGAAGGGAGACCAGTAGCGTAGAGGAGGGCATCAGGGAAAGGGAGGAAAGGAGAGAATGGGAGAATACTTAGAATGCAGCTGAGTAAATTATTATGTGTATATGTATAAATGTCACAATAACCCCAATTATTATAGATAATAATAATACACTAAAAAACATAGTAAAAATAAAATGACTCAAAATAGAATAGAAAACTGATATAAAAATATACATTAAAAAGCAGTGCAATGTATAAATAAAAAAGCTGTAGTCCTTCAGGAAAGTTTTAACACCCATCAGAAAATATAATTTCTATTGTGTTAGCATTATGTAGAATGTAGAAATAGCCAGGTGCCATGGTGTATGCCTGTAATCCCAGTGACTCAGGAGGCTGAGACAGGAGTATTGAGAGTTCAAAGCTTGCCTCAGAAAAAGCAAGGCACTAAGCAACTCAGTGAGCCCATCTCCAAATAAAATACAAAATAGGGCTTGGGATCTGGCTCAGTGGTTGGGTGTCCCTGAGTTCAATCCCCGTACCAAAAATAAATAAATAAATAAATAAAATGTAGAAGATAAATATTTCTCAATTCATTCTTCTAAAATGATGAAATCCCAATTCCAAAAGTGAAATAAGGATGACTGAATGGCAGAAAACTCCTGATCAGTCTAACTTATAAGTTTATTTTATA
>NW_026006832.1:0-4540 GCF_001458135.2 Marmota marmota marmota
CATGCAAGACCAGAAGGAAGGGAGGAGATTGCTCAGGGATGGGTTGGATCAAGTCCCATGTTACCTCCCAGGCCTCAAGGTACAGGCATTGAAGTGGACTAGGGCAAGTGGCAGGGCTGTGTTTCTCATAGGGAGGATTAAGGGTGCAGAACCAGGCAATTTGACTCCTCTGCCCCAGGTGAGTATATCCTCAGAGAGGAACCTGGACCAATGAGGGGCAACAGAGCATACTGTTAGGGGATGCAGAAGTTTGGGGGGGTCAGTTGGCTTCACAAACCTTTTGAGGAGCCTATGCTTGGGCAAAACAGAGGTAGTGGAAGGTCTGGGCAATGCCAGGATACCACAGCATGTGGGGATCATAGGGGAAGCACAGGAGGGGCCTTGCAAAAGGGGCCTGAAACCAAGAGACAGGGACAAGGTCCATGAGAAGGGTGGCCAGGGGCTCAAGCAAGAAGCCTGGCCCAGTATTGGACAGCCAAGTGCTGACTCCTGGGCCTGGGTAAATGAAAAGAAAGAGTAGATGGGGGGATCAGGAGAGGAGAAAGGGGAGCAGGTGGCACAGTGGGAGGAAGGCTCAAGGCCCAGATCCACTGAAGGGTTTCAGAGTTCGGAGCAGGGCCTGGGCTCTGGGAGGACATAGGGCCCAGGCAAGGGGCAGGGGAATATTTTTTTAAAGGAAGCCCACAGGGCCAAGAGGCCAGGTAGTCACCTGGCCCTGGTGAGCATCCTGGGAAGTGGATCAGGAAAGCAGGCCTGGCAGAGACAGAAATGACCAGAGGACTGAACGAGGGCAAAACCTGAAGGGCCGCAGGTCAGGTGTGAGTGGGGTGGGGGCCAGGATCCCAGCAAGGAGCCAAGGCAAGGGTCCTAGAAGAGGGCCCAGGCCAGGGGAGAGAAGGGAAAACTGGCCCAGGAAAGCAGGAGTATACTAGGGTATTGCAGTACAGGGAGGCCAAGGGGAGCAGGGAAGCATCCCTGGGGATGGTCCCTCAAAAAATACCAAGAAAAGCACTGAGCAAGAATGGCCACCAAAGATCAAGAGAGGAGCCAGGCCAGGGAATGGAGAGCTTTGGGCCAACACTAGGGTAGGAGGTTCAGGATATTGGACAGGAGTGGGAGGGAAGGCTGGGATTCAGTTGGTTGAAGCTAGGTTCAAGTGCAAGTGCCCCTGCCAGGTGTCATGATTCCAGGAGCAGGACCAAGGGCCTAGGGAGGTCAAGGGGCCCACGTGAGCAGCAGGGCTCTGTTTCCCACAAGATGCCATGGTGCAGATGAGAATCAAGTACCAAGGACCAGGCCAATGGGGCCTAGCAAGAGACAAGTCCAGGAGGACAGCGACTGCAATGCATGACACAGGGTCATGGAGGGTGCAAAGAGGGACAAGAACCAAGACCCAAGCAAGGATTCCAGGTAAGGGACCAACTCGCCCAAAAGAGGATTAGGAAACAAAGGAGCAGAAGGCCCACTCTACAGGGGAAAGTGCTAGGGAAAGGAGATGAAGGGGTGGTGCTAGGATGAGGAGACAGAGGGCAGCGCAAAGGGCAAGGAGGAGAGCTCAATACGGGGCCTAAGCAACGGGCCCCCAGATCTGTCCAAACAACAAGAGACCCCAGGGGAAGCCACGCGATACAAGGAATGCGATCAAGGGCTCAGGTGAGCTGCCTGGTCCTGGAATTGGAGCACGGAACATCAGGGATAGGAGGGCTGGGTTGGGATAGGGGCAACATGAAAGCCTGGAGGGCAGGGGATTGAAGAGAGGGGATCGAGCAGGGCAAGGTCATCACTAGGCCTTCAGTGGAAAGAGGCCAAGCCAATTCCACTCCTCTGCCCCAGATGTGTAGATTCTCAGAGAGGGACCTAGATCAAAGGAGTGCCAAAGGTGGGCACTGTGAGGGGATACATTTTGTCTGGAAATGGGGGGTTCATGGGGAACCAGGACCCATTCTTGGAGCCCAGCCTAGGGAGAAACAGTGGGAGGAGAGAGTCCGGGCAATGCGGGGATAGCACAATAATGTTGTAGGGTCAAATGAGGCAAGGAACCTAACATAGCAGAAAACAGTTTTATTTGGCTGCAGCCAGGCTCAGAGGGCACAGCTTTTTCTGTAATCAATCAATCCCCTGAACCCCAATTTCAGGCAGTTTCAGAATTTTATACCCAGCATGTATGGGGAGGGGCTCAGGAGTTCACAGTATGCCAAAGTTCACATTAAAGCAGCTTTTTCTTTCACTGCTTTTGGCACATTAACTCTTCAGGGAAAACACCTGAGTATGGAGATCTTCTTTTCCCCAATTTTCCTCTCCCTACCTGTTGTTACCATGAAGCCCAGTTGGTAACATGTCTTAAAATGTAGACATATCTGTGAAGCCCAGCTCAAGGTCAGAGGCTTTCTTTGCACCTTTCTACAAACTACTGTACAGGATATGTTTGTGAAAAACTAGTAAGGGGGTTCCCAGCACGGGGAGTTCTGGTATCTTCTCAGCCAGTGGCCAAGTAAAACAGGGCAACAGGAAAATAGGAAGTTTATCTACATTGAACACTTTTCCAGAGACTTTTGCTAACAGTCCTAAAATCAGCCATGGTGAAGATTTCTATAGAATCTCAGGTAAGACTTTTCTGAGGAGAAAGGGGGTGTCACTTAAATCCTCACCTTTAATGATGCTCCCCATGAATGAGTCCTTTAAATTTAAGAGCATCATTACCATTATATTGGCTTAAGGCCTTATATAATGTCAAAACCTTAGTTGTCATCTTTTCAAAAGCAGCTTCCATAGTGGACACATTAGTTTTAATGCCCAGTGGAGCCAAATATGGGAGCCATAAACAGGTTAACAGGAGAATACCCACTAGAGCAGTGAAGCTTTGAAATTTACCAAGGGTTGACATCCATCTCCAAAAAACATGTTTGGGACCCAAAGTTGAATGCCCTTCTAGGTATGCAATAGCACATGTGCTAGTTCTCTTGTGTTGTTGTCTATATTCTTAATTGTTTGTCTATGGTCATCCATTTCGATGCAACAATCTGAGTTGTTGTTCTCTCCCCATATTTCTCTTTCCTCAGCCAGTAGGTAATCTAATGCCAAAGGGTTTTGATAGTTAGCCATTCGTGTCGGGTCTGTTTTGAGGCTATGAGGTCAAATGTTGTGGCAGTCTGATTAATGATAATTTCTAGTACAGCTTGTAAGTGAATAATACTGTTTAACATGTAAATAGGAGTTCTATAACTCCAATTACCATTTTGTGCCCAGATAGTGGGACCATAAGTGGCAATGATCCTCTGGGGGGGGCAGTTATTTTCACCCCAAGATTGGTGACATCCTAAATCAAGTTACTTCACAATAGACCCATTTTGTCTTTCCAAACAGTCATCCATCTATTGCATTTCTCTGGCAGGACATGTCCTAAATATATATTTTACCATGTCTTTGTTATAGTGGATTGTCTTGACATATGGTTCACATGATCTCCATGGTTGGAATAGAAGTAGAATAGAACCTCTTAAGGTTATCAAAGGAAACCAAACTAGACAATAGACTAATGTTTTGGTTAGCATAGGTTAAACAGCATAAATTAACAAAGCAAAACTAATAACACCAAACAAATCCTTGCAAATTTATATAAGATAAAAAGTATAAATGAATTTGTTTCACCCAGTGTCCAGTCAATAGGAGTTACTGTTATCAAAACAGTAGCAAAAACCAGAGAATTATGTATATATCTAGAAGCAAGGGGTGGCAATGCATTATAGTATAAGAACTATCTTAGGGGTTGAAAGCTTTCATTAGTCCTGGTGGAGAGTTTATCTTTCATGGTGCATTGATCAGACAATCCCTTCCCCCTCTGTGGCTGAAGCAGGGCCATAGTCTCCTCAAGCTTCAGGTGTGCATACACCAGTCAGCTTACAGAGTGATTGGAGCAGGGCTGTTGTCCTTCTCACCATCAAGCTTCTCTGGTGCTTCTTTTTTTCTATACAGCTTCAAGGGCTTAGCAGCATTTGGAGTACACTCTCACTCCACAGATGCAAGCTTGAGTCTGGGGTAGTCAATCAAAGGACCTATTTCTGCAAACTTGACTGCAGTTGAGGTGGATAAAATAACAGGGAAGGGGCCCTTCAAATGAAGTTTAGGTGTTTGAATATCCCATTCCTTGACCCAGAATCAATCTCCAGGCTTGAAGGAGTGTGCACCTGTGGTCAAAGTTAGTGGCAATCTTTCTCTAAACCATTGGCTGAGAACCTGTAAAGTTTTCCCTAAGGCCTGAAGCTGTCATGTCAGGGTGAATTTTCCTATTTCTCTGAAGTCTCCCAATGGTCTCCTAATAAGAGGGGGGGGGGGGCTCATGAACATTATCTTATAAGGAGAGATCCCAGTCCTCCTAGTGAGAGTAGATCTAATCCTCAACATTATAGTAGGGAGAAGTTCATCACAATGTAAGTGAGTCTCCTGACACAGCTTAGCCAATTGAGACTTTTTAATTTTTTTTTAAAGAGAGAGAGAGAGAGAGAGAGAGAGAGAGAGAGAGAGAGAGAGAGAGAGAGAGAGA